>NC_141072.1:13280715-13458482 GCF_041138505.1 Cibotium barometz | reverse complement strand
TTCTTCCTCAACCTCCTGTAATTCTGGTATCATATTGATTGTTTTCACAAACAATGGCCTGAAAGCCCTAGGTATGGTCTTCTTGGAAACCATGTCCAATTTGACCTTCTTCTTACCTCTCCTTATCACAATCTGATCAGCTCTCCAATCCTGCTTCACTTTGGTAGCTCTCAAAACCAGGGTCTTCCCAAAATCATGGGATAATGATTTTTTGATTCTTCAAGTTTCACGACAACAAAATTTATTGTAGAATTCAGTCCAGCAATGTAACATACCCATCTTCACTAATAAAGAAATGTCCATGTAATAGATAAATTTATGAGTTTTTATGGTATAAAAATCAATGATTTTAGTATTTGAGTCATTTCTACTTAGAATCTTCAAATTTTGAGCCCAAATTTGGAATCTACGCACGATTTTATCCTATTATAGGATTTTACAGCATCCAAAACAAACACCGGATCAAGCTTATACGCAAGTTTCAGTCTCGCTGGGTGTATGACCAAGTGATGTAGATCTTACCTGCTGCTGCTGATAGAGAAGCTGTGTTGGGACCTACCCCAATCCAAAGTCTACCACCCTTACCATCAGTTTTTAGAGTCTTAGAAACTACAGCGGAACCCCCATATTTCACCTATGTGGACCGCTCTACCCTTATGTCATAGTCAAGCTTAGGAATTTCCCTTGATGGCAAATAAGACTAATTATATTAGTCTCAAATCTTTGTAATAAAACTTGTCCTTGTAAATATTTGGAAATAAAATGATTTCAATGTTTTACTCTTCCCCCATCTCATGAATCCATAAAGATGAATGAGTTTTTTAGTCTTAGGCAGTGCAGCTTAACTCTTGAGGACTACTATTCCAAATTTATCACTCTTCGGAAGTATGCCCTAGCTATGACTACTTCCCAGCAAGTGGCTCGTTTCTGCCAAGGGTTAAATGAACCCTTAGGTTCCCGCCTTGAAGCAATGAGGCCAAGCACATTACAGGATGCTCTCATACAAGCAAAGCCCCTTATGAAAGAAATGAGGACTGACAAACCTAAGCATCAAAAGAGATCTTACCCAAAGGCAAATCCTAAAGTTCAACCCTACAAGAAACCCCAACAGAATTTCCCCTACTACAACAGAGGGCGACAAGGTAACTTTTTTGTCCCCCGCTCGTATGCTGCTTCTTCCAGAGAAGGCCCTCTGTGTTTTGAGTGCAATGAGCCGGGACACTTTAGAGCCAACTTTCCCAAGATGGCAACATCATTCCCCCAAGGTAGCAGAGGAAATCAAGGCGGTGGAACCCCTATCCACCAAGGTGCAAGAGGCGGTGGGCGTGGTAGAGGCCGCGGAGGAGCAGTTGCTAGGACCGCTTGTATTATAAGTGAAGAACCGACCTTGGAAGAGCACGCCACCATCCATGATGCGGCAGAACACCAAGGTCTGAATAAATAATTTGGTGTAATCCAAACCCCAGCCACTCACCTCATGGTAAGCCATTTCAGCTTTTGATTGATCATTCATTTCTTTCTCCTAGGTGTTTGCAAAAATTAAACTTGGGTCAAAAAACAGCTAGAAGAATGATTGTAGAGTTAGCCAGTGGGAAAGTAGTATCTCGCCACTCTATAGGAAACCTTGATTTTGAGCTGGGTAATGAGCGAATTCATGGCCACTTTAGAGTCTTGCCACCATTAGGAATTTATGATGGAATCCTTGGGATGGATTGGTTAATTACAAACAAAGCTAGCATTCATTGTAACTAGGGGAGTATTACTTTTGAAAATGAGCATGGCCAAGTAATATCTGTTTAGGGGATAACAGAAAAACCTAAATATAGGGTAGTCAAGGCAAAACATCTTCTCAAGGGAACACATAAGGGTCAGCAAGTTTTCTTAGTCAAGCTCAACAAAGCCATTGAACCTAGTAAGGAGACAGAACCCTCTTGGCTCCAAGACTAGACACAAACTCTATGCCAAGAAGAGCAAATGTACATTCTTTACTCATCAAATTGAGTATCTTGGATTCATCGTCTCCAAAGATGGCATTTCAATAGACCCCACCAAGGTCAAGGATATTCTGGAGTGGCCACCCCCTAAATCAGTTCGTTGTGAAGTTCGTGGGTTTTTGGGAATCACGGGATAGTATAGGATTTTTATCAAAGATTATGCCTTGGTAGCTGCACCTTTGAGACGGATCTTCTTAAGAAGGATTGCAAAATAGTGTAATCCATCAAAACAGTTTTGATCAGCTCAAGGTCATTATTACTTCTGCCCTAGTCTTGAAACTTCCTGATTTTGCCAAGGAATTTGAAGTGGTTATACTGATGCTAGTAGTCTAGCACTTGGTGGTGTCTTAGGCCAAGAAGGAAGACCAGTCACTTATACTTCCCGCAAGCTGAAGCAATATGAAGCAAATTATGCCACCCATGATTTGGAGCTCTTAGCAGTTGTTCATTACCTCAAATTATGGAGACGTTATCTCTTGGGGGACAAATTCTAGCTTGTAACTGACCACAAAAGTCTAAAGTGGATCTTCACCCAGCCTAACCTCAACATGCGGCAAAGGAGATGGATTGAAATTCTACAAGAATATGACTTTGACATCAAATTCTGCCCTAGGAAAGATAATGTCGTAGCAGATGCACTTAGCCGCAAATCTTTCTTGAGTGCAATTTCAATGCCAAATAATCCCATACTGGTCAAGGTGGAAGAAGTCTCATCTCATGATCCAGATTATCAGAGGATGATGAAGTTAGTAGAAGAAGGGGAAAATTCAGAGAAAGAGAAGAATCTAATCAAGGGATACTCCACTCATGAAGGAAGCCTCTACTTCAATCACAGGCTATGTATCCCTAAGGATCCTGCTTTAAAGAAACTAATCCTCCATGAAGCTCATGATAGTCCTGCTGCGTGCAGGACACCCAGGCTATGCAAAAATAGTAAATGCCGTAAGAAGGAGCTTTCATTGGGCAAGCTTGAAAAATGATGTCTTTCGGTACTTGAAGCAATGTCTCTCATGCCAAAGGATCAAAGCTAAAAGGGTCAAGATGCCTGGAAAACTTCAACCCTTGGATATTCCCCAAATGAAGTGGGAGTGCATTAGTATGGATTTTGTCACGTCTCCCCACTGTTCACCAAGGAGGATATGACTCCATTCTGGTAGTAGTGGACTTACTTACCAAAGTAGCTCACCTTATACCAGCAAAGAAGACCTTCAAAGCTTCTCATGTTGCTCGAATATTCATCAAGGAAGTCCTCAAACTTCATGGTCTCCCAAAAAGGATAGTAAGTGATCGGGATTCTGACTTCACTTCAAAGTTTTGGCAGTCCTTATTTCAAGCCCTGGGAAATCAACTTTGCTTTAGCACAGCTTATCATCCAAAGATCGATGTGGCTAGACTGAGAGAGTCAATTAAATAATTGAAGACATTCTCAGAGCATATTGTGGACGGGAACCAAGAAGGTGGATTCAATACCTTCCTCTAGTAGAATTTGCCTACAATGCATCTTATCATTAGAGCATAGGAATGTCACCATTCAAAGCACTCTATGGGCAAGAATGCTTGTCTCCTCTAAATTTCTCTGATCCGACCATAAGAGTTGAGGCATCCAGGAAAATGAAGAGATGGAGGAACAAACCAAGGCAATCCAAAAGGATATTAAAGCTGCCCAAGATCGACAAAAGCATTATGCTGACACCAAGAGGTCTGAAAGGATCTTCAAGGAAGGAGACAGAGTTCTTCTACGAGTGCGACCCAAATGAAGTTCTCTATCACTTGGGAAATATAAGAAGCTCATCCCTAGGTATTGTCGTCCCTATACAGTTATCAAGTGTCTAGGTAAAAGTGCCTATAAACTCCAACTCCCAACCCATATCAAAGTCCACAATGTATTTCATGTAAGTTTGCTAAAACCATATGTACCCAGTCTCGATCATATTCTTGATGATGAACAAGTTGTAATCCCTACTCAAGGAGTCCTTGAATTACAGCCCAGTAGCATCATAGATTCTAGGGAAAGGCAATTCCGAAATAGAACTCTTGTAGAACATCTAGTACAGTGGAAAGATTACCCTGAAGAGGATGCAACTTGGGAAGATGAAGCTACACTCTTAAATTATTCCCAATTCATGACGAGATGAGGACATCTTGATTTCTTTAAGGGGGGAAGGATGTAACATACCCATCTTCACTAATAAAGAAATGTCCATGTAATAGATAAATTTATGAGTTTTTATGGTATAAAAATAAATGATTTTTATTATTTGAGTCGTTTCTACTTAGAATCTTTAAATTATGAGCCCAAATTTGAAATCTGCATGCAATTTTACCCTAATATAGGATTTTACAGCATCCAAAATGGACACCGGATCAAGCTTATACGCAAATTTCAGTCATTTTAGTTAAAAAGCGACGACCTTTAAACCTTAATAAATGCACGACCGGGCGTCCGATTGACAAACGGTCTGAACCCCAACGACCAGGAGAACCTCCCGGACAAGAAAAAAAATCACCCCCTGGGGCGATCCAGCATGCAAATCGAGGCCGGTACCCCAAATTTGGGGACCTCACCCCAAAAATTTGGACCGTATACACACTTACCAAGGTGCCCGTATGATGGCCGCAAAAGAACCAAAGGACGGACGCCCACTATGTGGTCCACACATACCGCTACGTGGACACCCATGCTACCCCAGACCAGATAAGGTACATGTGTACCGCTCCTTTCCCTGATAAAACCGACACTGTACCTTTCCCCTAGACCCATGCAGGCCACTGATCCATAGCCTTTCTTTGCTGGTACACCGTCCTTTTGTCCTTGCTTTGTGCAGTGCCCGTACCCGTATCCAGGGATTTCATTAACGTCTTCACAATTTCGTGATCACGTTAACAAAACCTAGTGTTAACATATTAAAACTTGTGATCACATTGTATATTCACATGACCTGAGAAATGACCTGCCGGAACCCACTAGTCCCGTAACACCTCCGGGCTTTTATCTTTCCCGGCGGGCCCGCCGGGGTATATAGTTTTCCCGGCGGGCCCGCCGGGAAAGATAAAAGCCCGGCGGGCCCGCCGGGAAAAACAAGGAACACCGACGGGGTATTATTCTGTATATAAACATTGCCCGACACCCATCATACAACTTTTGGGGAGATAGTCCTTGTTTTGGGGGCGTGATATCTCTCCTCAAAGTACTTGTAGAGCTCTCGAGTTGCTAGAAGTGTCCTCTTGGGAAGAACGTCCTTTTTTTAGGGGCTGTCGTCTTTCCTTGTAGGCACTCCTAAGGCTATTGAGCTACTCGTCCTTAGTTCTTTGAACTGGGGGCAGGGTGTGGTTCGTAGCTAATACTTGCGGAGATTTAGGTACAAATTTGGAGTCATTCAGCTTTGCATTTGAGCCACGTACGTAATCTACCTCATTCTGCTTTATGAATGGTTTGATGGAGCCAAGAGTCCTGCTTAGGGGCTTGTATTGGTTCTTGACTTGATATAGTTTAGAGTAGACAAGGGTCTATTGTCCTATACTAGAGTATTGGGCAAGCATAGATCTTTGATTTTTTTTGTGAATGTTAGAGAAGGTCTATTGTCCTATACTAGAGTATTGGGCAAGCATAGATCTTTGATTGTGTAAAGTATCCTTAATTGGGTACAAAAGGCATCCTTCATTGGGGGTGCAATGTGCATGATAGTTTCGAAGTAGTTTTGTAGTAAGACCTTGCAAGATAGTTTGAAGTAGTTTTGTGTTATGTGATGATCTTTTGTATTTGTCAAGATAGTTTCGAAGTACTTTGTCTGCTAATGTATGTTTTGTTATACGTGAGTGATTTGTTGTTTTTTCATTTGTGTATTCATTGTTATATGCTTGGTTGAATAGGTTATTTGTTGAGATGGAGGACAATGTTGGATCCAATGATACCTCCAATAGAGTCCAAATTTCAAATAGCAGGAAAAGAAAGGCACCTGGGATAGAGTGGCAATATGCAATTAACGTTGGTGATCGATTCATAGATTGGGAGTGTAAGCTATGCCATGCAGTAAAATCAGGTGGGGCGCCTCGACTAAGAGAACACTTTTTAGGCGGACCGAAGAAAAAGTCATGTACCCACCCCTCTGCACCTATAGTGGCCAAACGCATAAGAGAAGAAATTCAAAAGAAAGATTCAAGAAAACATGACACTCCTACCGTTAATGTATCAAGGCACCAAGAACACTGTTGTTCTAATCATCAAACTCCCGCTACATCGCCTACTTGTACCCCGAACGGCAATGTGCAACCAGAAAGTAATCTACCCAGTGCATCTTCTTGCAAGCGAAACTTTGACGTAGGAAATATACCCATGCGTCAAACTTCATTGCAAGAAAGCCTACGTCAAGGTCGACTCGATGATGCACAACTCGTCCTTGCTGAAGCGATTTACTTTTCTGGGAGTGCTATGATGATGGTGGACAGTGAGCATTGGAAGAGAGCATGGAAGAAAATTGGTGAGTTTGGACCAGGGCTTTCACCGCCTACGTACCATGCTATGCGAAATGATCTATTAGAGAAATGTTATGCGCAAGTAAAAGAACGTGTACAAAGAATAATTCTTAGCAATATAGAGCTTTCTGGATGTAGTATAGTAAGTGTGATGGATGGTCTAATGTGCAAAGAAAACCATTAATTAATATAATGGTTATTTCACCTAGAGGTGAGACTTTCATCCGTGCCGTGGATTCAGCTGGTTCAATCAAAACTGGGGCTTACATTGCTCAAGTCATTAGCTCTGTGTGATAGAGGAAGTGGGTGCCAAAAATGTAGTCCAAGTCGTCATGGACAATGTAAAAAATTGTAAAAATGCATCCAAAATCCTACAGCGACAATATCCACATATTTTTCCGGTAGGCTGTAATACTCATAGTTTGAATCTTGTATTAAAAGATTGGTATAAATCTGATGATACCAAATGGTTTGCCTCAATCGTCGACACTGCTCGCCAGCTTGTGAAATTCATGCTCAAGAGACAGAGAGTTTTAGATATGTTTCGACCTCGCATGTCAGTTATGTTAAAGCTTCCAGCGGAGACTAGGTTTTGCACTCACTTTTACACTTTTGAGTCTCTTCTTAGAAATAAAGATGCAGTTTGCGAAACATTTACATGCATGGCATTTCATGACTGGGAGAACACTCAACTTGAAAAAGTGAAAGAGAAAATCAAAGTCTTGAAGGGAGCGCTTACGAGAAGAAGTTGGTGGAACAGTGTGATGGATGCATACCATGTAATGATGCCTGTTATGTATGTTGTACGAAGTCTTGATCAAAGAGCGCCTAATCTCGGAAAAGCATGGATGCAATGGTGGACTGTCCAGCGGAGTTTGGAGTGTCCTGAGAAATTAGAGCATTCAGTGGTGGAAAAGCAATGGCGTGTACCATTCTCCAGTAGACAAAGAAAAGTTCTGTTGAAGTACTTTCATGCTAGATGGATTGGAGCGCATTCACCACTGCACAGTGCTGCTTACATGTTAGATCCTAAATATTGGAATATGGATTTGATGTCCAACGTTGAGGTGGTGCAAGATTTTTATAAAGTGGTAAACACTTTCTATAATAATGATGATGATCGTGTATAGTGCATAAAGGAGATGACCTCATTTCGGTTGAAAGAGGGTTTATTTTCCAACTCCCTTGTTCAACAAATGGCTAAAGAGAAACCTGCATGGAAGTGGTGGATGATGAATGGTGGTGAGCATTATGCTTTATTGCGCAACCTTGCGATGAAGGTTCTAAGTCAATGCTCTTCAAACTCAGGCTCAGAAAGAAACTGGAGCATGTACAAATATATTCACAGTACTATTCGCAATCGACTTCTTGCAGATCGAGCAGATAAACTTGTTTACATGTACTGCAATGAAAAGATCTTGCGAGACATTGAAAGCGAAGAGTATGAAGAAGATATGCCCAGATGGATGTACAATTGTGATGATGTAGTAGACGAGAACTTTGATGTTGGACGCACGTTGTGCACCACCCTTGAGATAGAAGACAATTTAGACATTGACTTAGATGAGCTTAATTTAGCAGCAGACGAGAGAGTAAACGGTGAAAGAATTTTGGAGCAAGATACTAACATAGAGGAAGAAGTCACTTCATTAATTTAATAAAAAGTACTTGTACAAATGATCATATTTGGAGAAATTATCAATACAAAAGTAGGATTTGTTTTTCTTAGCTCTCATCTTGAAATAAATTACGAATTGCACTAGGAGTTGCATCTAAAGGTCCTGGTGGTTTATATTCGCTAGCCATGCCGAACACTGTATAAATACCTTGATTTATTGGGACATTGCACAATGCACATGTGGAAGTATTTTGCATTTGCCTCACTAAACATATTAAGTGGTAGTAGTGTCCACATGGTAGTATATACTGGCCGCTCCACCCATCGAATACTTTGTAACATACAGGACATTGGGGGGTGGAGGAACTTGTAGCCTCAGCAGAAACTCCCACAAGATCAGGATGTATCAAAAAATGAGAGATGTGGTTTCCTTGGCGCACAGGAGCAATACGTGAAGAGATGCTCTGCACATCTTGGCTGATCTTTGTTAGCTGCTCTTGAATCCCTCTATTGGCCGGGGGAGGAGTTGACGCTTGAGTTAATCGGTCAGCTTCTTTCTCCTTCTTTGCTAGCTGTGCCCCTAAGCTTTCTTTGACCTGGTTTAACTCCAATCCAGCGCCCTCCACCATGAGAGCAAGTTCTTCTCTTGTGAATGTCACTGTCTCTTCACGTATGTCGTGGGTGTTGACAGTGGCCTCTCTGGAGGCGAAGTCCACTGGAGTTTCTAGGATAAATTGAGCATATAGCATCTTAGCAAAATAGAGTGGAGCGTCGGCGTTATGGAGAGGACGACCGTACACCTCCAAGAAAATGCGCTCGGCATTAGTTTTGATATCATTGTGAGTGCAACGTGAAATCTTCCATCTTCCCTTCTTAATCTTGCCATCTAGACATGGCCATATTTCCTTTATCATCTCTGTGGTTATGCATTTGTTTATGTCTTTCCATTGGGCATAAGTTGGATTTGTCCATTTCGACAACCTGCATGCTGTTCTTGTAGCTTCGCGGGCTGTCAGGCCATGTGCAAGGGCCTTCATTCGCTCGTATGCCTTCTTGGCTAACTCCTGATGCTCATTCGCTTGCGCCTCTGCCATATCTGCATGAACGTAAATGACTTTAGGATTTTAATGAACTGTAAAGATCAACGTAAGATAAATTGACCATTACTCTCAAAATCTTAAAGTTAAACACCACGAGAGGAGATATGTATTGCAAAGACTCGATGAGAAATATCCACTTGACTCCAAAAACACTTCAAACAATGCGCGCACATCAAATTTTGAAGAGAAAACATAAACTTAAACACCACAAGAGGAGAGAGATATTTCAAAGACTCAATGAGATAATTTTTGAAACATTGGACACATCAAATTTTGAAGAGAAACAAAATGCCATTCCTGAAACTTAATCTCTTGATACTGTATCATTACAAAGTTGGGGTGAATGACACCGATAGCTCTACAAGAGGACGTTGTGCCCTCGTTGGGTCAGTATTTAGTGATCTAAAAAATTCAACTACTTGCAAAATTGATTTTCGCTCATCGCGATTAGGCAGAAACATCCAATTTTTGACTCTATGAATAATAGTATCCATGGTAACTTTGTCATGGGAACTATTATCCATCCACAACTCTTGCACTTTCTGCCAAAAGTCATATAAAGTTTGTAATAAATATCCCAAGGCAAAAACATCAGATGCAGGAGTGTATGCATCTGCCAAAAATGGATCATAAAGCTCTGGGGCTATCCACGGCCGTTTATTTCGCTCTCTGTCTGCGTAGGAGACTGCCTATGCCACCTTCTCAGGGTTCTTGTCTGCTTCAAATACAAAATTGAGAGACACCCGTTTTTTGGGCGCTCTCAGCAGCAACCCCCAATTGATAATACCTATGCGTGGCTTTAGCTCTTTTGTAAAATCCAACACTACATTGAATGGATGTAGGTCGGTATGTACAATTCCTGCCATATGTGCTGCCGCTAGGCCTTCCACCAGGGCATGCATAATATGTGGCATGCTTATTACTATTTGTTTTATTTTCGAAAGTTCTAGATGACTTAAAGGGATATTATCAGGCGGGGGTTGTCTCCATCCTTGATCCAAACGGAAAATTACTCTGGTGAACTCACTGAATCTGAAGGGAACCTTCAAAAGAGTATCACCAAGAGCGCCGCCATTATAGTACGGGAAAATAGTGATCCAAGGAGCCTCTTTTGTAAAGACAATGCACCGGACAATCGATGGATGTAGCACTTGCATACCCTGCTCTGCCTGGGAGCTCTCGAACTTCGCGCTGCCTTCTCCTTTGTAGTGCTTTCCGCAAAAAGTGATGTGCTCCGGTAAAAATGATATACCTTTAACTGTATACTCTTTTACTGTGCCAAAAACACCGGAGCCTATTGTTCGCCCTTCGAACAGAGCCTCGTGCGGCATGCCAATAAGATGTGTGCACTTAGAATTGTAGATGGTACGATTAATGACACCTGTACCACTTGCATCTGCCTGGCTGGACGTTGCAGCGACGTCCTGGGCGATGCGCACTCTTTTGGGGAGGGACTCTGCATCCAACGCCTTCATGCGCTTGCTCTTGGCTCTTTGCTCGCTCCATACAACGTCCCATAACTGTAGACGTTGCATATTGGCTTCAGGCGGGGCAGCATCTCTAAGATCACTGCATGCTACACGCATGCTCCCCAAAATGGTTCGTGTTATGTGTTGATGGTTGAAATCTGCTATCTTCTGTCTATCAAGCAACTCAGCGTTGCCTCCGATGCTGTGCATTTTCCCATATTTGGTCTATTAGATCTCGCATGAGTATCTCAGACTCATTGATCTTTTTGATGACATCATCAGCACATTGTGACACTGTGATGACCGCTTCAATGCGAATTGCTCGCAGAACGATTTTACGCTCTTCGGGGGGGAAAGCATGTTGATCGTCTTTGTAAATCTAGCAAATATCACTAAACACAAAAAAACAGAATATCAAACATTACTGAAATCAACATCAAGCAAGGTTGAGAGAACAGCAACAAGTATATCAATATCGTCAATGTTCAAACAAAAACGGAATATCAAATAATTTTAATGAACTCAACATCATCTAATACATCATCAAACGTGAGAGAACAGCAACAATTGTATCATTACTTATCAATGATCAAACAAAAACAGAATATATCAAACAATATTACTGAACTCAACATCATGCAATACATTATCGAACGTGAGACAACCGCCAACAAGTGCATTATTACTTACGAAGTGTATACATTATCGAATGAGAGAGAGAGAGGGGGGGGGAGGAAGAGAGAGAGGTGTGACAGATAGAGAGAGGAAAAATTAAATGACATTTTTTATAGTTTTGTGAGTTCCTAAAGAGAGAAAAATAATGTTTTGTAATCCTAAAGCACTCCTCATCTACACACCTATTGTGATAGAGAGAGAGATGTGAAGTGTATCATGAGAGAGAGAGAGAGAGAGAGTTGTGAAGTGTATCATTGCGAGAGAGAGAGAGAGAGAGAATTGTGAAGTGTATCATGAGAGAGAGAGAGAGAGAGAGAGAGAGAGAGGAGAGGAAGAGAGAGTTGTGACAGATAGAGAGAAGAAACATTAGATGACATTTTTAATGTTTTTGTGAGTTCCTAAAGAGGAAAATAATGTACTGTTTTAATTTTTAAGTAAATAGAGGGAGAAAAAAGAAATTATTAAGAATTATGTATATTTTAAGAGAAATAAAAAAAATCATTATCTACACATCTATCGTGTTGTGAAGTGAATCATGAGAGAGATAGAGAAAGAGTTGTGAAGTGTATCATGAGAGAGAGAGGGGGGTAAGAAGAGAGAGATATTCATATTTTTCGAGTTACGAATCACGATATTATAAAATAAAACATTTAGACAATATGATGTAAACTTTGATCCATGAAATACTCATGCCGCGTTAGCAACCAAGTATCGCATGGATCAAACACAATAAAAACAATACAAGTCAAATCAAACAAATTTACGACATTTATTCGACCGCGTTAACGATCATATGCCGAAATATGCAAGCAAATTTACGACACTTTTTCGACCGCATTAACGATCAAATGCCGCAATATGCAAAAAACAATTTATGCACTAGGCGGACGACACCAACTTGCCGCGTTAACGACAAAATGCCGCCCGATTCTATGGGAATACCAATAGGATACGAACATACACTGGCCGCGTTACCGACCATATGTCTGCATTTGACAAAGGGAAGGGAAGGGAAGGTGACATTGCCATAACGATACTATGCTTGCCGCGTTACCGACTAGTACCGCTACGGCGTGCCATACTTACCATAGGACACAGACTAGCCGCGTTACCGACTAAGTGCCCCAGGGTAAGCACCATTCCGAAGAATGGCCTTACATACACACCAGTCGTGTGGCGGGCCACCCAAATCCTGCCGCGCATTGCGACAATGGGCGGCTGCCCGCACGAACTCACCCACACACACATCCCTCGTGTGGTGGCGGACCACCCACATCCTGTCGCGCATTGCGACAGTGGGCGGCTGCCCGCACGAACACACCCACATACACACACACACACACAAGTTTCATTACCTGTGTATGCTGTCAGCAATGAAATCCCAAAGGGTCCCCCGGGCCCATATATATAGGAAATTGTACCCCGCCGGGCTATATGACGACCCCGCAGGGACCCGCCGGGTTTTGCTTTATCCCGGCGGGCCCGCCGGGTATAGCAAAAGCCCGGCGGGATTTTATCCGGTTACCAGGTCGCTTGCCACCGGCTTTTTTGAGAACATGTTAACATGTGAACATGTTAATAACATGTTAACACATGTTATTAACAAAAAAAAATTTGTGATCACGTGAATATAAAATCAGAGCCTGTATCCCATAGCTATATAAACCCCCGGGGTGCTCCACACTCGACACACATTTCTACGCAACGTATGCTCTGTTCGTACTGCCGTATGTCCCTGTGTAGTGTACTTGCTATGGTACAGCCGCCCCTTGCAGCCACCCCTCTCACACCCCCTCATTTGCCTCTTTTCAGATAAGGCAATTTTACTCTATCCCCCTCTTGCTAAGAGGCAGTGTCCTTAACTCTTCTTCCCCCCGTGTGAAGAGACTTACAGCAGCCCTCAGCCCTTCTCCCCTTTAGCAAAACGTTTTTGTCTTAAGGACATCTCACAATTCTCCCCCCTATTTGCGTGGACTTTAATAAGAAGTTTTTGCCTTAAGAGAGGGTTCGTGCGCTATAGTCTTTTGCTCATACGGTGAGCAAAGGATCTCAGAAGAATTAAGATCCGACTGAAGCGTTTCGACCGACAGCGAGCCCTACAAGATGACGTCCAAGATGGCCCCTTCCCGAAAACGTCAGAATATTCCCTCGAGAGGAGCGCGCAACAACGAGATTAGGGAAGATGCTCTCGATGCGGCTCCAACCCTCCCTTTACAAGCTCCAAGGAAATGGTGGCCAGGTTAGCTTGGTTATCTTTTAAAGAAGAGTTTTTTTTATATTAGTGCTAATAAATGTGTATCTTTTCCTTTTAAAATAACGACATAAAATTGTATGAAGTTACGAATTGTGTGATGCTGTATTCAATAAATTGCATTGAAATTGTTATCTTTAAAGAGTGCAAGTTTTTTTCCTGGCTTCAATGCTAACTCCGTTCCGTGCTTGTGTAGCCAGGCGGCGTCATTATAGCAAAGCCCAGGAATGGCCCAAGGTATCCCTCAGACCATTAGGAGAATAAGGTTCGCCGATTGAGGCGAGAGACACATCCATTCTTTCACATACACATCCACATCCATTCTTCACATACACATTCACATCCATTTTCATCACATACACATCCACATCCATTTACTTCCAATCTCACCCTTTCATATATCCTCTCTTCTCATTCTCATCTCATCATTCTCATCCACATCCATTTACTTCACATCTCATCCATTAATTTTCATCACACCACATCCTATCACATCCCGTTCACATCTTATCGCATCCTATTTTCATCTTATCACATCCATTCCCATCCTATTTTCATCTTATCACATCCATTCCCATCCTATCGCATCCCATTTACATCTTATCACATCCCATTTACATCTTATCACATCCGTTCCACATCTTATTCCCATTTAGTAGCTTTTTCTACTTTGATACCGATAATGGGACTTTTTTTCTAAATTTCTGCTAATTGCTTAGCTTAGAAAAAGATTCTTTTTCTCAATGACTATTTTCATATTTCTTCTCAATTTCCCAATTGAATTATATTCAATATTCCTCTTTTGAATAAAAGAATTCATGGGATTTACAAAAATCAATTCTACCCATATTTCCACTTTTGATAAATAATCATAAATTGAATTATACTGAAAATTTCTCTTCTTGCCATTTAATTTCTTGGATCTCAAATACCATGGGAATTCCTCTTTTTGCATTTTATTATTTGCATTCCAATGTCATGGGACTTCCTCTTTTATCATCAAATATTTCTCATAAAATAATTTCATCTAAACTAAAATACCCATTAATTCAATATGATAGGAATTTCTCTTTTCCCATCTAAATGATGGAATTCCAAATGCCATAGGAGTTCCTCTTTTAACATTTAAATATTTCTCATAGTAAGATAAAATAAATTTATCTAAAATTCATCTTTGAATTTAAATAAAATATCCAATAATTTCAATATGCTAGGGATTTCTCTTTTCCCATCTAAATGATGGAATTCCAAATGTCACAGGAATTCCTCTTTTACCATTTAATTATTTCTCATAGATAAAATAAATTTATCTAAAATTCATCTTTGAATATAAATAAAATATCCAATAATTCCAATATGCTAGAAATTTCTCTTTTGCCATCTAAATGATGGAATTCCAAATGTCATAGAAATTCCTCTTACCATTTAATTATTTCTCATACATAAAATAAATTTATCTAAAATTCATCTTTGAGCTTAAATAAAATATCCAATAATTTCAATATGCTAGGAATTTCTCTTTTCCCATCTAAATGATGGAATTCCAAATGTCATAGAAATTTCACTTTTAACATTTAAATATTTCTCATAGATAAAATAAATTTATCTAAAATTCATCTTTGAATTTAAATAAAATATCCAATAATTCCAATATGCTAGGGATTTCTCTTTTTCCATCTAAATGATGGAATTCCAAATGTCATAGGAATTCCTCTTTTACCATTTAAATATTTCTCACAGATAAAATAAATTTATCTAAAATTCATCTTTGAATTTAAATAAAATATCCAATAATTTCATTATGCTAGGAATTTCACTTTTCTCATTCAAATGATTGGATTCCAAATGTGGTGGGAATTCCTCTTTCATCATAAAAATGAATTACTAGAAATTTCTCTTTTTTCTAATTAACTATTTATGCATAAACATAAAAATAATTTTTTTGCATGATTATGATGAGAATTTTGCAATTAACCTAGGATGATTAATCATAGAATATAGTAGGAAGTCCTCTTTTCTAATATGAATGAAAATGATTTATGTGTTAATTTTTCAGAAATTTTGCCATAGCTCCGTTTCTTTTACTGATAATTTTCAATAATTTTGAAAGCATAAAGTTTAGTAATACCATATGATAGAATAACCATTATTTGGATCAATATCCAATTATGGACTTGATTCCCAAGTTTTCCATAAATTAAATAGCATAAAAGCATTTAAAAAAGCCACTTCTTTGGCCTTAAATTTGACAAGTTTAGAAATCACTTTTAGATTTGAGAATTACTTCATGATGAGAAGCATCATTTGAATATAGAATAGGTCACAGGAATGACCATTCTTTGCGGGAGAGAGAGATGTGCTTAAAAAACATTCTAATTTAAGCATAAATGGAAACTTTATAATATTTATCACTAAAATTCATTAGAGAGCTTCAATTGCATTAAAGAGCCATTCAATTGAATGCTTCTCAAGCTTGAGAGGGGTTGAGAAGTGAGAAACATTTTGAGATTTAAGAAAAAAGACCATAAACCACACTTTACCTCTTAATTTGCTTAATTCTTTAGTCAATGGAGAGGCCCCCAACCAATCAATTGGTTTGGTATGTTGATGAAGGCTCCAAGGAAGGTTGAAGAGAGAGAGAAGCTCCAATCTCTTCAATTTGTAGAGGGTAATAGAAACTATCATTATTTCAGTATAATACTGGCATGGTATAGTTCTCATATTTTTTTTACAAAGGACTAAGGGTCTAAGGGAGGCCACTAACCAAGTCCAATTAGTTTCTAAAATTTTCCAGGTTTAGTTTGGCTGAATTTAGACAAGATTTGGACTTAGTTTGGCTCCCTTTTGATTTGGTTTGATCCAAGAGAGAGGAGAGATAAAAGTATCACAATATTTTTGAGTTTAACACTCCTCCACACATGTGAAATAGGCACCTCCTTGAAGAGCCCCCTTCTCCTTACCAAGGTGTCAAAAATGTATCATTATACCCAAAATATCTCATTTTTTAGTAATATTCATAGTTTTTTTACTAATAAACCTTGTACTCATTCAACTCTTCATCTTATGTGGGCATTTACTCATTTTTGGGCAATTTTTTTTTATAAATTGGATTTATCTCCTCCCCACACTTGGATTGATCCTGTAAGATCCCCGTTTCCACCGTGCAATGGATTGTGGGTGCTAGCAGCGGAAGTAGCACTTCTTGCATGCGGCAAGGTCCCACACTCGAGGCCTCGCCCACCACGGATATCCGGACAAGAGACTAATCCATCGGTTTTTCCAAAACCGAACCCGAAAAAACTCCCTTTGCCCGGAAAGCACGGGCGATTCCACCAGGATAACTTTTTCCTAACGTAGTCAAAAACTTGAACTAACTGAACTGATCTGACCGAACTCGTAAGTTCCATAGTCAGATCAAGGGACAGATTGCACTTGGGTCATAGAGACCAACACTTTTTTCCTCATCGAGAGGCACAGCCGTTGATTCTTTTTCCATAGAACAATTTTTGTCCGGGATTTACTTCATCTATCGAACTAAACAGAAACTGAGTCTCGGTTTACAGATCCATCAGTCCAGCCTAACCCCATCCAGTCCCATGGGTTAGCCAACCACTGTAGAGATAGGATCCAATTAGGAATTTGGTTAGGTTTTGTCCTGGGTACCAGGGAAAAGAGTTCCCACGCCCCCTAGCCGGATGTTCATGCAAACATAAAACTAGTCACACCACTTACACACCCAATATGAAATTGCCTTTTTCTTAGCATCAGCTATCTTTAAAACAATCCTTTAATGAAACCATTGTGTCATTGATCACAATCCTCAAAATCTCTAGTTGAAATCTTATTTCCAATCATTCCTTCATCAGTGTACTTATGGCATCATTGGTAACCAGAAACGCTCACCACCTGTTCACTCAGGGGCCTTTTCGATAGTTCCTAGCTCATAGTAACCAGCAATATATTCACATATAAAAATCAAGATGGAATCCTCGTTGAAGATCAGCAAGTTCAACCTACAGATCCATATAAGAGAGCTATGGACTCATTAGTTGAGGACCAGCAAGGTCAATCAACCAGATCCATACTCGGTTTCAGAAAACAATGCTTACTCCTTGTTCCAATATCTTCCACGACGCACGTGTGGGTATCTTCGGTGACCCAAAGCCCGAGCACCGTATGGTCAGCACCCTCTAGGATCCTTCGCAGGTCACCTAGCACTTCACTCATAGGCCGCTTCCTTGGTCCCTCATCCACCATACTAGAAGCTCACCATTTAAATCGAACCGAGGCTGGTCAAGACCTTGCTACGCGAGACGTCCTTCATTGACTCTCCGTCACAGCAGCAGTTGCAACTTTATCAGGTAGGTCCCCACGACTCAAAACAATCAAAATGCTTCCCCAGCATTCTTGACATAAAACAGTCATTTACAAATAGTTCACAATACAGATTCTATAATGAACTCTCCTCTTTCCACATTGTTCCTCATCAATCCATATTACTTAACCCAATTCCAAATCATATGCGTATCCATTCTTAACCAGATACAACAATTTCCATCCCATCACATCAGATTCACTCACTTCACATAACATCCAATCTTATCTTCCTTAATTTACATTATATCTCATCACATCCATTTCTCATTACATCTCATTCATTCACATCTTATATTATTCATTCACATTCTAATTCACATGACATCTCATCTCATCCATTTGTTTATATTGACGTCTCATCATTTCACATACACATTCACATTCACATTCATTATTCCACATACACATCCACATTCATAAATCCACATCCATACATCCAATTCCACATCTGCATTCATACATACACATCCATATCCACATCCATACATCCACATCCACATTCGTACATCCATATCCACATCCATACATCCATTTTCACATCCACATTCACATCCATACATCCATTTCCACATCCACACTCATTTATCCATATCCACATCCACATTCATACATCCATATCCACATTCCATATCTACATCCATACATCCACATCCATACATCAACATCCACGTCCACATCCATACATCCATACATCCATTTCCACATCCACATCCATACATCCATTTCCACATCCACATCCATACATCCACATCCACATCTACATTCATACATCCACATCCTCATCCATATCCATACATCCATATCCACATTCCACATTCATGCGTCCACATCCACATTCACATCCATACATCCATTTTCATATCCACATCCACATCCATACATCCACATCCACATCTACATCTACATCCATACATCCACATCCACATCCATATCCATACATCCACATCCACATCCATATCCATACATCCATATCCATATCCATATTCATATCCACATCTACATCCATACATCCATATCCATATCCACATT
Source organism: Cibotium barometz (assembly GCF_041138505.1). Lineage (NCBI taxonomy): Eukaryota > Viridiplantae > Streptophyta > Polypodiopsida > Cyatheales > Cibotiaceae > Cibotium > Cibotium barometz. Next base: position 13,439,496 of record NC_141072.1, on the reverse strand, counting down.
TCACATTCATACATCCACATCCACATTCATATCCTTACATCCATTTCCATATCCACATCCACATCCACATCTACATTCATACATCCACATCCTCATCCATATCCATACATCCATATCCACATTCCACATTCATACATCCACATCCACATTCACATCCATACATCCATTTCCATATCCACATCCACATCCACATCTACATTCATACATCCACATCCACATCCACATCCACATCCATATCCACGTCCACATCCATACATCTATTTCCACATCCACATCCACATCCACATCCACATCCATACATCCATTTCCACATCCACATCCACGTCCATACATCCACATCCACAACTACATTCATACATCCACATCCTCATCCATATCCATATTTCACATTCATACATCCACATCCACATCTACACTCATACATCCACATCCTCATCCATATCCATACATCCATATCCACATTCCACATTCATACATCCACATCCACATTCACATCCATACATCCATATCCACATTCCACATTCATACATCCACATTCACATTCACATCCATACATCTATTTCCATATCCATATCCACATCCACATCCATACATCCACATCCACATCTACGTCCACATCCATACATCCATTTCCACATCCACATCCACATCCATACATCCACATCCTCATCTACATTCATACATCCACATCCTCATCCATATCCATACATCCATATCCACATTCCACATTCATACATCCACATCCACATTCACATCCATACATCCATATCCACATTCCACATTTACATTCACATTCACATTCACAAACATCCTCATCCATTCATCCATTTACATTTATCTGATTCATTTCACTTCCATTCATCCATTTACATTTATCTGATTCATTTCACTTCCATCCATCCATTTACATCTATCTAATTCCTATCACTTCTCATCACATCTATTTATAGATGTAAGAGAATTCTAATTTTTTTTGATATAAAGATTCTTTACGCATCTAATTAGGCATTTACATCTATCTGATTCCTATTTATAGAATGTAAGAGAATTCTAATTTTTTTTATATAAAGATTCTTTACGCATCTAATTAGGCATAAAGATAACTTTAGTAGGAATAACACTTTTAAAAAAATCCTTTTATGCATCTATTTATGCATAAATTTAATTTTAATGAAAATAACACTTTCGAATTAAAAATAAACCTTTTATGCATTTTACTATGCATAAATTTCATTTTAATGAGAATAACACTTTCAAAATAAAATAAACCGTTTATGCATCTTTCTATGCATAAATTCAATTTTAATGAGAATAACTCTTTTGAAATAAAAATAAATTTATTTATGCATCTTTCTATGCGTAAAATAAAAATTGATAAGAATAACTCTTTTAGAAAAAATAAAAATTCTTTATGCATAAAATAAAAATTGATAAGAATAACACTTTTGGATTAAAATAAATTCTTTATGCATCTTTCCATGCATAAATCCAATTTAATAGGAATTACACTTTTAGAATAAAAGAATTTCTCTTATGTATCTTCCCATGCATAAAAACTAAATCCAATGAAAATAAACTCTTTTAAAATAAGAACTTTCTTTTACGCATCTAATTTATGCATAAAATCGATTTATGATGAAAATCACACTTTTAATATAAAAAATATATCTTTTATGCATACAAATAATTTATGATGAAAATCACTCTTTTAATATAAAAGAATTTCTTTTATGCATCTAATTTATGCATAAAATCATTTATGATGAAAATCACACTTTTAATATAAAAATATATATCTTTTATGCATACAAATAATTTATGATGAAAATCACTCTTTTAATATAAAAGAATTTCTTTTATGCATAAAATCATTTATGATGAAAATCACTCTTTTGAATTAAAAATAAAATTCTTTATGCATCTTTCTATGCATAAAATAAGAATTGATGAAAATTACACTTTTTGGATTAATTTAAATTCTTTATGCATCTATCCATGCATAAATCCAATTTAGTAAGAATTACACTTTTAGAATTAAAAAGTAAAACTTATCTTTACACAATTTTAGAAAATTTTATCATAACCTCCTTTGTATGACTGACCATTTTTCAATTTTTAACTTTCTAAAATCAACTAGAATTTCACTAAGAGTATTTAATTCATTCTAATGTAAGCAATTTTTGCTTATTTAAGAAAAACATTATGAAAAACTTGATTCTATCCATTAATCATTCATCTAAGATAAAGAATGGTTGTATTTACTAAAGAAGAGAGAGAAATGCCTTTTTTTCAATGAAGCATAACATCATAATCATTTTAGAGAAGACAAAAATCATAAAAACCATAAAAATTAAGCATACATGGGAATTTATGTATTTCCTTACTTCCATTCATCAATTAACTTCAAAAGCATTAAAAATCCATTCCAATTAAGCTTCTCAAGCTTGAGAGGGGTTGAGAAGAGAGAAACATTGAGAAATTATGAAAAAAGATCAAAATTTATACTTTACCTTACAAATTGCTTGATTCTTTGATCACGGTAGCGGACCCCAACTATTCAATTGGTTTGGTGTGTTGATGGAGCCACCAATGGAGATTGAAGAAGGAGGGAAGCTCCAATTTCTTCAATTTGGAGAGAATTTTTAGAGAATAGTAAAAATTATCATTATTTCAGCATAATTCTGTTATAGTATAATTCTCCTATTTTTTTACAAAGGGCTCAAGTTCTATTTATAGGAGAGGGAGGCTCTAACCAAGACCAACTGATTTCTTGAATTTTCCAGATTCAGTTTGGTTGAATTTAGACTAGATTTGGACCTAGTTTGGTTCCTTTTTTATTCGGTTTGATCCAAGAGAGAGGAGAGATAAAAATATCACATTATTTTTTAGTTTAAAACTCATTCAAGCATGTGAAGTAGGTGCCTCCTTGAAGGGACTCCCCTTTTTTACATATGTGTCAAAATGGAATCATTATACCCAAAATATCTCATTTTTTAAATATTACTCATAGTTTTTTACTGATAAACTGGATTGATCTTATTGGCCCATAGGAACCTTAATTTAAAATTTCGAAAAAAATCTTGACTCTCAGGATAATGCCTCTTGAACAAATTATACTTGATTCCTAATGCACCTTCTGGAAATCTTTTTGAACTTCTGTTTGAGGAAAACTTATATTAATAAGATGAGAAATTTTTCTATCCAAAAATATTCAAAATCTGAATAACCTCTCTCTAGAACATTTTCTCTCTCTAGGCCAAAACAGGCAAAAACAAGATCTTTTATATTTCTGAAGAGGGGATTGATTACAGGGGAAGATACTGGACATCTTGAGAGGCTGGGGAGGAATCTTATAGATCCTATTGGCCCATAGGAACCTTAATTGGACCATAATCCAAGAATTTCTAAAAATCTAGATCCTTAGGCTAAGGTCCTTTATACCTATTTTCAATTAATTTCAATTGCACATTGAAAAGTTCTTTTTGAATTTCTATTTCAAGGGAAACCATTTTAGACACTAGGAGGATTTTTATATCCAAAAATATCTCAATTTTGAATTACCTCCCTCTAGACATTTTTTCTTGCTGCTGATGGGGGGCCGCTTTGAGGAATATGCCCACCACCACCCACATAGATATTACACTTGGGGGAGCCACTCATGAAGCAGCTGAGTGGCCACATTGTACACTCATTGATTAGGAACAACCATAAAGTAGAGCACAAGCTCCTCTACTTTATAGGGCCATGTTATGGGATAGTGGCAGCATACCCTGTAGTAGTCAACTGTTTGGAGCAGCTGGGGCTCAGAGGCCTGCCAACACTGGAGCCATGAGGGCCAAATTTGTACAACTACCTCTATTTCACCAAAACATATGATGTCAATCTTCACATAGGAGAAGTTATTGACAATGAGGGCTATCCCAGAGAGTGCAGTTGAGCATATGGATTTGATCAGAGATGCCCTACAGGTCCCCCGAATGGAACAACCTTATGTGCGGCTAAAAAAGCCCCCGAAGATGACCAACCGAAGATGACCAAGGGAACCTACAGGGGTGCAACCAACAAAGACAAGGATGAATGGGCCAATATAACACATGAAGATTTGGTCATGCCAGCAAGAGCCCTACAGTTTCTTTTGACCACTTGCTTGATAGATCGGTTTAGCAGATTGAGCATGTCAACTTTGGCCAGGGTAGCCAATAAATTGGGCCAAGTATCTGCACAAGGAGCTCCATGCCGCCATGTGTGCTCCAATCCATAAGGGAAGCTCACAAAGTCGCACAGAGGGCCCTAGGATCTCTCTTTAGCCTAGGCCATTGCCAGAGACTCCCAAAATTGAGTTACTACTATAGAGGAAGCACTTACAAAGACCCAAATTGATTTCAAGTGATATAGGGAGGTTTCAAAGGACACACTCCACGAGATGGAGGCACAACTGAATGCAGTAGAAGCCAAAGTAGCACAACCACCACTGACACCATCTACCCCTTCCTCCAGTGTGACCAAAAGAAAGGTAGACGCACTCATAGATACGGCCATGGAGCTACCCCTACTCGCTCTCCCCCCACAGAACCCTTTCCAACTCCTCGACCTCCACTTTAGGAGTGTCTGGGCTCAACCTGCTCTAGCACAACATTTTTTGGGCGAGCCCCTCTCCCACCAAAGCTTTACTTATATCCTCACAAAGATCCCCCCTCTCTAGCATCACCCTCATTCCCCATAGTTTCTTCCAAGGGCTCATCTCTTTCACCCACACCCCCAAATCTTCTATGATCTCCCTCCCCACCCTCTCCAAGCCACTTTGATTAGCTAGTGTCATCTACTCAGATTCGGCCAACCGGTAGACCTAATTGATCTCATCAACCTCTCGGTCCCCGAAGGCCTTTGTCCATACCCCTACTCCTCCCAAAGGATAGCTGACACTTTACAACATCTCCACAATAGGGGTTATCACATGGTCGATGCCGCATACCACTCCCTCCACCACAACAAACTTCCTCCATACTCCGTGGCTAGGCTAATTATCCTCTGCCCATAGGTGTTATGTGTAGATGGAAGTCATGGTGGAAGCCACCGGCATTTGCCAATTTGATGACTCACACGTGGCCTTCCCCATGGACTTCACACCGGTGGAAGTTGCAGAGACAGAGGCATTTTTCAGATCACATGGCCCAGCAAACTCTGAAGACAGAGCTCACGACCATGATGGGCATGACCTAGACAATGACAACCAAGGTGGAATCCCACCTCCACCCCCACCACCTTCATCTCCCCCACATCAACCTCCGCCCCCCCTAGATCCTCTCACCCAAGCACCAGCACCAGCACCCAGCCACCACCACCACCCCCACCCCCATCTAGTTCCTCAACACTACCCCTCTTCCCTCCCCAATCCTCTTCCCCCATTCATTTTCCTACCCCACCTCCCTCACTAACCCCACCCTCACCACCCTCTTTGTCCTTGAATTTGGGGATGCACACACCTCATTTTGAGATATTCCTTCCACCTGAGCAAAGCCCCCACCACTCCTTGATGCCAACCTCGCCACGGGAGCTTCTTCATCGACTACCCCTCCACCCTCATCACCGACTAATCATCCCTCCCCCCCAACCCTAGAAGAAGGTGAAATCCCACCCCGCCACCACTTGAGCACACGGAGATCAACCCTCTGCTTAATCCTCTCAATCAGCGGGACCCCCTTGACCGAACGGAGTTTGAGTAGGCGATACAAATCCTTCTCAATCGGCAGCTCAAGACCACGCCAATTACCCACATCATGGATCGCATGGACATCAATGTCCTGTGTTCGTACATTGAGACCAAGCATCGAACATGGCGGTGAGAGAACCCATTAGGAAAATTTGGACTAACTTTTGGGCCTTTTAAGCTCTTTGAGATTCTAGGGAATATTCCATAAGGACCAATGAGGGTGAGGCTTCCATTTTTACAGAACTTTTGAGGTTACTTTTTGGTGGGGAGGCCATAACCTGAGCATAAAAACTCCAAATTTATCGGAGGTTGGTGCATTAGAATCCTCTCATCAAGATCTTTCCAATGATATGTTACATGATATAGCTTTGAGGTACTATGGATAGAGTTATCCACGATCCCCCTTTTCGTAATAGAATGATGACTTGGAATTTCTTAGAGGGCCCAAAAATGAGTCCACATTCTCTCTAATGCCCCCGACAGCATGGAGGATACCATCGGCCACCCGCCTGCTTGCACCATAACTTTCGATCTCATGGGCGAGTAGCCGGCCTGGAGGTGCCCTTTTCTGCTCAAGCTCTTCATCTTGGAAACATATTGCAAGGCACCGCGACCCCTCCACATCAACCCAGAGTACTTTTCAATTAGAAGACAGTGGGCTTGGAACCTCTTCCACGAGGAGAAACACAAGAACCTAAAGCTGTAGTTTAACTTTCCATGGTCCGCTCCTTTGATGGTGTAGTAGCCCTGCACGGAAGAGACAATGATTAAGCGCTTCCACAAGTTCATATAAAGATATGATCAAGTCTCAGATCCAAGCTGTGAAGGCGACGATCAGATTCTTCAACTTGATCATCACACTACTGGAGGTCTTCCCCTGACTAGGACTACTATGAAGGTGCACAGGGCTTGGCCTTCGACATCAATAAAGGGCCAACACTCAAACAAGTTTTTGGCTACTATGAGCGCATCATGTGGTGGATGCCCACCTAGCAACTATAGACTTTTGAAAGTGTAAGATTCCTGTCCGGTCCCCCAAGATGTCCAGTTTCTTCCCCTGTAATCAATCCCCTTTTGAATAATAAAAGATCTTGTTTCTACCTGTTAGGCCTAGAGAGAGAAAATATTCTAGAGAGAGATAACTCAATTTTTAGATATCTTTGGATGGAAAAATATCCTTTCTTATTAAAATAAATTCCCCTGAAACAGAAGTTTAAAAAGAATTTCCTAAGGTACATTAGAAATAAATTATAATCTGCTCAAAAGGCCTTAGCCTAAGGGTCCAGATTTTGTGAAAATTTTGGATTAAGGTTCTGAGGGACCAATAAGATTAATCCAAATGTAGGGAGGAGATAAATTGAAGAAATAAAGAAAAACCCCCCCAAAAATGAGTAAATACTCACATAAGATGAAGAGTGGACTAAGGACCAAAGGAAACATTAAAAAAATGAAATCAATAAAATGAGATATTTCATCTCTCCTCTCTCCTATTTCAAGTCTAGTTCCAAAAAGTAAGCTGAACTGACCCAAAAATGGTCAAAAATTGACCAAATTGATTTGGAAAATTCTAGAATCAGTTTGCTTGGTTTGAGGCTCACTTTTTCCTATAAATAGAAGCCTCCCCCTTTTGTAAAATCTTAATAGTGTTTATGCACTGTTACTCTACTCCTCCCCAGAGCCAAATACATTGAATTCACTTGATAATTCAATTGTTTTTTACTAAATCCTCTTCAAAAGAATTGGTGGCCACTCTTGATCCAAACAAGAGTAGAACCCTCAATCCCTCAAGCCAAAGGAAAGCTCACAAAACTCCATGTAAGTTAAAAACTCTACTTTTTAATTTCTAATCTATGGTTTTCTATTTTCTTTGCTTTTTTAGTGAATCTTGATGATAATGCCTTGATGAAAAGGCTACCCCCTTCTCTTCCTTAAGATTTCAGCCCTTCTTTATCCTAATATGTGTAACAAATAAATTGATTTAAACTTTTCTTATTGTTTACTCTTTAGAAAATGAAAATTGAATAGATTAGAGTACTTTACTTCAAATTGGGATTAATTTTAAATTGCTATTAGAATGTAAAAATTGAGAAATGGTCAGCCATACAAAGGAAGTTATGGCAAAATTTTCTTAAATTTTGTGGAAAACAAAGTTTATCTTTATGTTATTCTAAAAGAGTAATTCCCACCGTTTGTGCATTCTAAAAGAAATATTTTTATTTACTCCATGTACATATTCATCGATGAGTATGCATGGATATTATTGATATAATTATTGAAATTAATTATTATGCATAGAAAGATGCATATTGGAATTTTTTATTATTATAAAAGTGTTATTTTCATTAGATTTAAATTCTATGCATAGAAAGATGCATATTGGAAAATTTTTTATTATAAAAGTGTTATTTTTATTAGATTTAAATTCTATGCATAGAAAGATGCATATTGGAAATTTTTTTATTATAAAAGTGTTATTTTCATTAGATTTAATTTCTATGCATAGAAAGATGCATATTGGAAATTTTCATTAGATTTAATTTCTATGCATAGAAAGATGCATATTGGAAATTTTTTTATTATAAAGTGTTATTTTCATTAGATTTAATTTCTACGCATGGAAAGATGCATAATAGAAAATGTTTTATTATAAAAGTGTTATTTTCATTAGATTTAATTTCTATGCATGGAAATATGCATAATAGAAATTATTTTATTATAAAAGTGTTATTTTCATTGAATTTAATTTCTATGCATGGAAAGAAATTATCCTATGGGTGATTTGACTTTTAGAAGATCACGCTTCCCCTGCAAGATAGGACTAGGTCTTACTTATGAATCGTATCCTTGAATCTCTACATGGTCAAGGTGTCGATAAGTAGGAAATTCTCCCCAAGTTAAGACTTAGTGGACTATCTTAAGTGTTTCTCCTATTTTAGAAGGGGGAACCTTACAAATATGCATCTTTCTATGCATGGAATTTAAATCTAATGAAAATAACACTTTTATAATAAAAATTTCTATTATTCATCTTTCCATGCATAGAATATTAGAAATTGAATTCAATGAAAATAACACTTTTATAATAAAATAATTTCTATTATGCATCTTTTCATGCATAGAAATTAAATCTAATGAAAATAACACTTTTATAATAATATTTTTTTATTATGCATCTTTCCATGCATAGAAATTAAATCTAATGAAAATAACGCTTTTATAATTAAAAAAATTCTATTATGCATCTTTCCATGCATAGAAATTAAATCTAATGAAAATAACGCTTTTATAATAAAAAAATTCCAATATGCATCTTTCTATGCATAGAAATTAATGCCCTTTTGGCTACTATGAGCGCATCATGTGGATGCCCACCTAGCAACTATAGACTTTTGAAAGTGTAAGATTCCTCCTCGGCCCCCCAAGATGTCCAGTTTCTTCCCCTGTAATCAATCCCCTTTAAATAATAAAAGATCTTGTTTCTACCTATTTTGGCCTAGAGAGAGAAAATGTTCTAGAGAGAGATAACTCAATTTTTAGATATCTTTGGATGGAAAAATATCCTTTCTTATTAAAATAGAAAGACGAGATTTAAAATAGTTAATGGTGTTAGGCAGTCTTGTCTATACAGAGCTTTGAAAGGGCTCATCTCGATGCTTCGGTGAGATAAGAGGCATTGTAGGCAAACTCGACTAGGTGCAAATAGCTTAGCCACTTCTTGGGTTCCCTGCCAGCATGACCGAAGTATATCTTTGACTACTTGGTTCACCCTTTCTGTTTGACCATCAGTCTCGGGGTGGTAAGCTGTGCTGAGATCCAAGAAAGTTTCTACTGCTTTGAAAAATGCAGTCCAAAATCTTGACGTGAACTTGGGATCTCGATCACTTACTATTCTCTTGGGTAGGCCATGCAATCTGAAGATTTCTTTGAGGAACACTCTGGCCACATCCACTGTAGTGTAGTTTTCTTTTACTGGAATGAGATGGGCAACTTTGGTTAGTCTGTCAACTACCACGAAGATGGAGTTGTAACCTGATTGCACTGAAGGTAGTCTAGTAATAAAATCCATACTAATACATTCCCACTTCATCTGGGGGATGTCTATGTAACTTCCCATACATTTTTACTCTCTCTGCTTTGACTTTCTAACAAATCAGGCATTGACGTACATGATTAAGTACATCCTTTTTTAGTCCAGTTTTTTAGTCCAGGGCAAAAGAAGCTTTTCTTTACAGACATGTAGGTCTTGATGAAACCTGGATGTCCTGCAATAAGGCTGTCATGGGCTTCATTCAGAATTTGACCTTTAGTTCCCTTATCATTGGGAATCATGCATAGCCTGCTGTTGTAATACATAATTATACCCTTGAACTCGGTTCAACTCCTGAGGAGTTTTTCTTTCCTGCATAAGTAGGGTAGCAATAGGGCCAAAGAATCTATCATGAATGATCTTCTCTCTTGCTTCATTAATCAATGGATTTGACACCACTGTGATTGCAAGCAAGGAGGCTTTTCTGCTGGACATCTGCTACCACATTTTCTTTGCCTGGGCGGTACTTGATTTCAAAATCAAATTCCTTGTTCTAAGACTAGCTTCTTATGCAAGCATCCAGGGGAAATAAATGAATGAGTACTGCCTGAATCAATCAAAAGTTTGAATGACTTACCCTTATACCCCTTATACTCAACTGGAGTATGGATGACTTACCCTTATACTCAACTGGAGTATGGATGACTTACCCTTATACTCAAATGGAGTATGGATGACAGAGAATTGACGATTTGGTCCTTGGTTTTCAATTGCGGCATAAATCTGACCTCTTTCCTCTTCCACTACTTCTGCTATTGTAACTGCTCTGGCTGCTGTAGACTGGGGCAGAACTCTTTCTCTTTGGTTACCCCAGTTTTGGGAGGGAGTTTTTAGATTACTCTGAACAGAGGCAAATGGCTGAGCTGGATTCTTCCTGGAATTGCCCTGATTTTGACGAGACGGACCCTAATTTGAGTGATAGGAAGGGACTGGTCTCTGTATTCTAGAAAAATTGCCTTCCCTGTCCTCTAGACATGGCAGGAGTCGGGCAGTCTTTAAGCTGGTGGACCGAAACCTTGACATCTAAAACATCTCTTCTCACTTCTAAGCTCATCCCTCTGAGTCCTTGAAAAAGGTGGGGCTCTTGTGAGAAAGTGTTTTGAGGGAAGGGTCTTCCTTCACTTTTGAATCTACCACCATCTTACTTCTAATTGGGGCCTTGCTGCCTCTTTGGGGGAGGAAAGTTTGAAGCACTTCTTGGGATTTTGAACCTTTTAAAGTTTGAGGGTGCAGGCTTAGGTGGGACCTTGACAACAAATGCCTTGGCAAAGTCCTTTGCCATTCCGACGGCTTCAGCCATTGACATTGGCTTGGCATTTTTCACTAAAGTGTCTAATGGCTTGTTCATCCCTCGAATGAATCTGGCCATCAGGTGCTCTTCATCCAAAAGTGGAGAATATTTGAGGAGAAGGGAAAATGCCTGATGGTACTCTTCAATTGTCCGGCTATCCTGCTTCAATTCCAAGAACTCATTCATTTTGGTTTCCAGGAAGCCTGGAGGATAGAACCTTTTCCCAAGGTATGCTTTAAGATCTGACCAGGTCTGGGCATTTTGGTCGAGACGGTTCGTCTCGCAATGGTTCCTCCATGCAACCCTGGCCGTTTCCATGATTTTTAATCTGGCGAGAGCCATCTTGCTCCTCTCATTGTAATCGGTTACATCAAAATATTCTTCCATTGCCTCGATCCATTTTTCCACTACTTCTCCTAACTGTTCCCCTTCACCCTTGAATGGACCAAGTTGGGATTGGTGCAGGGCTTTACAAACGTCCGGATCTAACTCTTCATCATCGATAAGAGGATCCGACTACCTAGCACACGGGCCGCGCGCCTCATGATTCTGACAAAATGAGATTTTTGTCAACTTAACTTTGGCATCAGATTTAAGATTATTTAATTTTTGAGATTTATTTCTTAAATAATAATTATTCCATCATAATTCTTAAAAACAAGATTCACTTTGATAATTTTGTTAATCAATATTCACAACCACGAAATCAATTTGGAATCTTTTGCAAAACATCATTTATTATCAAAAGTTTTTGATATATACATAGAGTGTCTCGGCTCCAAAAGTCACTGCCTCAATCGCGTACGTATAAAAAGGCGATACTGCGATGGAGACATGCTATGATATACACGATTCATCACTGATAAAGGTGATGTAATTCTACTTCTAGGAATAAAGCGACTCAGAAGTCTAAAAATTCGACAAGAATTTCTAAAATTTCGGGGTGAATGATTAAAGAGTTGGACATAATGAACAACTTCTAGCCTTATCAAGATCATGGCTAGAGAGATATTCTGCCTGAGTCTTTGAAGCTGATTGGTATTGACGTTAATACATCGCCCTCCAGAGAACCACATGTGCTGATGTCGCTCACAGGATCATGGAAGTATAGATCCTCAAAGTGACGAGCGAGCCTCACTCTGCTCTCTCGAGTTGTAGCAGAGTTGATGAGATTTTCGAAGGCAAAGGCGATCATATCCTGACTCTGGGAAAGTCCAGGAATGCTAGACTGATTTGGGGTATCCATTTAAAAATCCAACTCAATTTATGAGTTTTCAGTTTATGAATTCATTTCAAACATAATCTTAGCAAGTGAAAATATTTTTTTGCAGATTTACTTTAAAATTTTTGGCAATTTCTGCTGCTGTTTCATAAGTTTACAACAGCGCTCTGATACGAGCTCTGTGAGATCCCACCACCCCCTGCACGCACAAGATTCGCGATTGTTAGTAGTGGAAGTAGCTTCCTCTTGCGCAAGAAGGCAGGGTTTCCTACTCGGGGCCTCGCCCTCGAATGTCTGGACACGAGACTAATTTGGTGGTCATTTCGAAACCGAAACTGGGAAAATTTTCCTTGCCCGAAAAACGGGGACGATTCCACCTTTTTTATTTCCTTAAAAAATTTTCTAACGGGTCAAGAGACTAAACTAACCTTCACCTAATTAAACCAGATAGAAGGAAAACTATTACAGACTTAACTTGAAGAAATCAACGCCTTTTCCTAACTGAATCAGGCACAGCCGTTGATCTATTCATTTGAGAAGTCTTCAAGCTTTTATTTAACTACTCCAGTACTAAGCATATTCCTATTATTTAATTTGTATTATTAAATCTCTACTGATTCCAGCCTAACCCCATCCGGCCCATGGGTTTTAGCCACCGCCCAACCACTAGAATTAGTAGGACCAGACAATTACTCAACCACCCATAATTGAAATGCCTTTCTTAACTTTTGCTTTTGAATACAGATACACACACACTTCTCTTTAAACTTTAACTTATAAAACAATCCATTGACAAATAGTTATTGATTACAGATGTCATAACTCAAAATTTCCATCCAATCCTTGTTTCTTAAAAAAACAGTATCACTCTAGACTCTTCGTTTGAGACGAGCTGGTCAGCAAAACGAGATCCAGTAACAGATTGAAATAATCATTGGTCCATCATACAATATCTTCCACGACATATGCATGGGTGTCCTAGGCACCGCGAGCCCGTGCATCGCCTGGTCAGAACCCTCCAGGATCCTCCTTAGGTGTCCTGGCACTTCACTCAGGGACCACTTTGTCGACCCTCGTCCATCGTACCAGAAGCACACCATTTTAACCGTACCGAGGCTGGTTAAGACCTAGGCAAGCTTTGTCGCATGAGCTGTCCTTTGAACACTCCCTGCCAGCTATTGCAACCGAACTTTCCTTAGAAAAAACACATATACCAAATGCTCCCTCCAGCATTTTGGCATAAGATAGTCCTTTAAGAAAACAGGGTTTTTATGCAAGTTTTCAGTTTGATTTTCTCTTGAATACAATGAGTATATCTTAAATCAGTATCCCCAAAACTTCTGATCCTAATTCTGAATTCCATAACAGAATTCCTAGAATTTTGTAACTTGATCCACAGATCAATTCAAAGGGTGTCAAACTTAGTTTTAGGTTTGGCGGGAGATTGGAGTGTATTTTCCTGAACAGGTCACATCTTCTTTCCTCGAAACTGATGAAGAAGTTTGGTCTTGGTCATAGTCTGATTCTGGGTTCGAGTCTGATAAGGTTTGTCCTGAACTATCTTTCTCAAAAAGGGGGGTGATATTTCAGTTATTATTTTACTAAATTTCATTCATTGAATATTCACTTAAATAATTTCTAAATTAATCACGAATTTCGATGAGCAATTTATCATTTATCTAAAATTCCGACTACGATAGATTTTCTGAATTTTCTCTTTACAATCCGAGTGAATATGAAACGATAAAAATTTCCCTCTCAGAGTATTTACTTATTCATTTATCAAATATTCATGGAAATTAAACATAGAATTAAAGAGAATTCTAATTTTGATATAAAAATTCTTTATGCATCTATTTATGCATAAGATCCAACTTCAATAATGGAAATAACCCTTTTATATAAAAGAAAAATCCTTTTATGCATAAAATCAATTTAATAGGAATAACACTTTTAAAATAAAAAGAATTTCTATTATGCATCTTTCCATGCATAGAAATTGAATTCAATGAAAATAACGAGTGTGTGCGTATCTGTATTCAAAAGCAAAAGTTAAGAAAGGCATTCAATTATGGGTGGGTGAGTAATTGTCTGGTTCTACCGATTCCAGTGGTGGTTGGGTGGTGGCTAACCCATGGGCCGCTAGAACCATAATATGCTTAGAATTGGAGTAGTTAAATAAAAACCTGAAGAATTTCTCAAATGAGTAGATCAATGGCTGTGCCTGACTTTGGCTAGGAAAAAAGCATTGATTTCCTCAAATGATTAGATCAACGGCGGTCGGCTGCTAGAAAATTCATTAAAGAAAATAAAAAAGGTGGAATCATCCCCGTTTTCTGGGCAAGGAAAATTTTCCCGATTTTGGTTTCAGAATGACCAGATTAGTCCCGTGTGTTGGGACATTCGAGGGCAAGGCCCCGAGTAGGAAACCCTCCCCACGTAAGAAGAAGCTACTTCCGCTGCTAGCAACCAGGAATCAGGTGCGCGGAGGTGGCAGAGGGGTCTCACAGAGAGGCAGTGGTGTGGTTGGAAATGTCAACGACGACCTCTTTTTGAGCGTGATGGATTTGTTGGAATTTTGTGAAGTAATGATAATGGGGAGTGGAGTGGTGACTTCTTGGCATGTGGGAGCAGTGGGCACGGGCTCTTCATCCATCATGAGGACTATAACTTGGCTGGAGGCTGGAGGCTGCTGTAAGGTCATCGTCCTTGCATCCCAATCAAACCCCTTCCAAGGAGTGTCCCATCCAACCCCTTCCAAGGAGTATTTCCTCACGCATTGTTCCTATAGGCATTCCCTTCCAAGGGATTATTTCTAATGTGGAACAATAGTGTGACGGTGCCTAAGCAGTGAACATGCTGAGATGCCAGTGTTGTGACTATGGCAAGAGTATCTTTCAATGAAGGTTTCCCGAGGGAATGCCATGTTTTGTGAGACATTAAATTTTAATTAGCCCCTATATCAACAAGAGCTTATTTTTAGGCAAAGCTTGTCGGAGTGGTTATTCATAACCACAATTACACAGGCTTCACCTCCCATTCTTCCTCTTCGAGGTAGGCCACTTGGGCCTTGTTGACCATGATTTGTTTCTGACTTGCCTAGCTTTGACTTCTTGTTGGGGGCTTGTTTCATATCCTCAATGGTCCTTTTTTCATTGTTTCTTGTCATGGATGTCTCTTCAGGTGTCTTCGGTGAGTGGGCCATACTAGCGTTTTAATTTGCTTCCATTGAAATAGCCAGCCATTTCGACACTGTCAAGTGTCTCTATGCGCACAACACCTTCTGGGGTTATCTCAGCAGTGACTAGGAAGGGTCCTAAGCATCTGAGCTTGAGTTTATTTTTGTGCATCTTAATGCTGAATAGGAGGACCATGTCACCCTCATTAATTTGTTTGTCTTTTAAGCTCAAAAAGGCGACAGCCCAAGACGTTTCCTTTGAGCTTCTCTTGTACCATGATGCATAAGCTTGGGGCCAAGAACTCCATTGGCATGACCACTTTCGTACCATAGGTTAAAATGAAGGGGGTAGCATTGGTACTACCTTATAGGACGCTCTATAGGCCCAAAGTGCGACTGATAACTTTTTTTCCCAAACATTGTGGCTGGCCTCCACAATTTTAGTTAGAATGGCACACAAAACTTTGTTCGTTCTCTTAGATTGGCCATTCTCTTGGGGGTAATAGGGAGAGGACTTTTTATGAGTGACAAGGAACTCTACCTCATTAATGAAATGTGTTCTATTGTCACTCACAGGATCTAAGGGGAAACCAAAGCATGTGATGACTAATTCATAAAGGAATTTGGCAATCAATCGCGCATTAGCTTTATAGGTAGCTCGAGCTTCAATCCACTTAGTGCAATAGTCCATGGCCAGCGATTATATATCTGGCTTGAGTTTATCTGACTGCTAAACTGATCGGTCTAATGAAATCAATGCCCCATTTTTCAAATTGTTGCAAGGACACTACATGTTTGAGGGGCACGTTGTCCTTAAAGCAGGGAATTGTCACACATTTGCATTAATCGCACCACTTGACATATTCTACTACATCTACCATTAAGGTGGGCCACCATAACCTAGCTGTGAGGACTTTGCGTGCAGTGATATCTGCTGCTGCAAAGTGCCCAACAGCATAGGTAGAGTGAGCCTATTCTAGAAGGAAGACATATTCGTCTTTACGGACACAACATCTAGGAATCTTGTCTTTCCCCTGCCTATAGGTAGGGGTTTGCCTATTTAATTAGGTAGATGGGCACATTCCTTATTGAGGAGGGGGTTCATTGGTGAGCCGTTGGCTAGGAAGTGTGCTACCTGTTGAAATATACAAGTGAATAGGGTGTGTACGGGAACAAGCCCTTAGCAAGAGGCTGTAAAAGAGAATCTATAAATGTGAGAGAAGCTATGAAAAGGTGAGAAGTATCTACTAGGAAAGAATAAAGGGTAGCATGAGAAGATATAGGAGGTGTGGAGATATTCTAGGAAGAGGTGGAGAGAATCAAGCAAAAGGGGTGGAGTGAATCAAGGAGAGATCAATGGGATTAGATGCTTGGATGTAAACTCTATAAATTGAGGCATTGGCCTAATGAGAATTTGTTGGTTTTTGATTATCCATGCCTACATTATGCTATCAAATAATTGCTCACTAATCACATCTTAATTATCATCTAATCTCTTTTCTAATGACGTTGATTCTAGCATTTGATCCACCATAGCTCATCACATTGCTGCAAATTTAACATGGTATCAAAGCCTAGCTTAGAATCCATCAAATTAATGAGCCCATTATCTTTCTAATCACCTAACTAATCAAGATTAAACCCAATGTAACCTACCCCAATAGAGTAAAACCACCTCTGAGCCACCGATGATGTAGGCCATGTGGTAGATGTATGTGTGAGTACTTTAGTTAAGGTCACGGCCACTTGTAGTAGCCTTGGACACATAGAGAGAGGGGAAGTGTTAAAATATACAAGTGAACAGGGTGTGTGCGGGAACAAGCCCTTAGCAAGAGGCTGTAAAAGAGAATCTATAAATGTGAGAGGCATTGTGAAAAGGTGAGAAGTATCTACTGGGAGAGAATAAAGGGTAGCATGAGAAGATTTAGGAGGTGTGGAGATATTCTAGGAAGAGGTGGAGAGAATCAAGCAAAAGAGATGGAGTGAATCAAGGAGAGATCAGTGGGATTAGATGCTTGGATGTAAACTATATGATTTGAGGCATTGGCCTAATGAGAATTTGCTAGTTTTTTATTATCCATGCCTACATTAAGCTATCAGTTAATTGCTCACTAATCATATCTTAATTATCATCTAATCTCTTTTCTAATGATATTGATTCTAGCATTTGATCCACCATAGCTCATCACATTGCTGCACTATCAGTTAATTGCTCAACTAATCACGTCTTAATTATCATCTAATCTCTTTTCTAATGATGTTGATTCTAGCATTTGATCCACCATAGCTCATCACATTGCTGCAAATTTAACACTACCTCCTCACCACTTGATTCAAGAATTAAGCATAGTTGGAATAGGGCAGCATCTGGTAAATCATCTTCTACTCCCACGGGTGACTCGCCATTAGGGATCCTTGTCATATGGTCTACCAAAACATGCTATGAGCCTTTTTCACTATAATAGTGAAGTCAAACTCAAGAAATATAAGAAGCCAACCTGGTGATTCTGCCTGTCGTACACAGGGCTTGTTTTACCAGGTACAAAAGAGCTTGATGGTCTATGAAGAAAATGAACTTGTTCACCAGAAGATACTTCTTTAACGGTGTGTAGGCCAACCCTTTTCTTTTGGTTGTGGTATAATTCCTCTTAGCTTTGTTGAGTTGGTGCAGCTGGCAAAGCTGATGGGGAAATCCATCTTATGTTCACCTGGTTGGGCTAGCACACATCCAACAGCAAAATGAGAGGCATCGATGTGGACATGAAAGATAATGTCCCAATTGGGGAACTTGAGAATTGGTGCACTTGCCAAGCCTTTCTTGAGGGTCATATAGGCCTATTGGCATTCCTCCATCCACTCAAAAATGATCAAGAGTTCAGAAAGAGTTTGACCTATATCAGCATACATAAAAATGACCCGCACTTTGATATCATCTATGGAGACATGTCCCATTAAAAGTTGGACTCCCTTAAAGTTAGTGGGTGGGGGAAGCTCAAGGATGAACTGCACTTTGCTATCATCTATGGAGATTCCGTGCCTGGAGACAATGTGTCCCAAGATCACCACGTCTAACCCAAAATTGACATTTGAGTGGGTTCAATAATGAGATGCGATAGAGCCTGCATCTTTCTAGCACCTTGTGTAATTAGTCAAGGTGTGCCTTCCATGAGGAGTTGACACAAAGGTTATCCATAAAGACCTCAAGTAATTTCCAAAGATATTCCTTGTAGTAGGCAGTGCACATTAAACACTGGAAGGTGCTAGGGGCATTGGTCAGCCCAAAGGGCATGACACGATATGCGAATGTGACCCATTCGGTGGCGAAGGTTATTTTGTGCTGATCCTTGGGGTCGATCAACACTTGTTTGTAGCCTGAGATTCCATCAAAAGGAAGTTGTAGGTTTCCTTTTTGGCTACTCGTTCTAGCACATGTTCAATGAAGGGAAAGGGGTAATGATCCCTTATGGTGGCAGCATTGACCTTTTTGAGGTCAACGCCACACACTCATACTTTCTCGTTCTTTTTGGCCACTATCACAATGGGTGATACCCATTCTGTATACTCTATTTCATAGATGAATACAGCAACAATGAGTATGTCAATCTCTTCTCGGACAATCTTGGAATATTTTGGGTTCATAGGATATGCTTTTTGTTTGACCAGCCTTGCTTCGTCAACCATCGGGATGGTGTGCTTGACTACTTTGGGAGGTACACCTTTCATATCCGTGTACTTCCAAGCAAAGCAATCCTGGAATTATGTAAGCAGAGTGATGAGCTCGGTCTCTTCCTCTATAGAGAGGTCTTCTCCAATGTATAATGGCCTCAGTTCTTTGCCTAAGCCTACCAAGTTCACTTCTTTTACCTTGGCTAGACTGTCATATGAAGTCCGTGGTCCATTGTGAGACTTTTGGGCTGTCATATTGGACAAATTTATCGCCGTCTAAAAGGTCTTGAAATGTTTGGACACCTATTTGGTCTCTTCTGCCCTAGCGCTTTCTTCTTCTACTAGCCTTTTGGCTTCTTCTTTTTGCTAGCGCTAACTTTTTATTGCGTGCTCTACGCGCAGAGTGGCAAAGCTTTTCTAGTTCAAGTTTGGGATCTACAGGCTCCATTGGCTTTGGGGTGGTCATCTGGACCAGAAGGGAGCTATTGGCGAACTCCTTTTGCCATATTCCATTGAATTGGTCATGTGCTTCAACATCCCCAACATACTTTAGCCAGTGGTTGTCTAAATCATCAAGGAAGACATGTCATTCTGGCCGAGGGAATCCATTGGGCTTGCGAGTTCTGTGGGAGCATGTTTCCCTTGATGGTTCTGCTCTAATGTCCTGTTCAAGTTCCAAGGTGGCAACATTAGGCAGGTATGCTGAGTTAAGAATATATAGAGATGTGATCTCCTATCCGTCTGCCAAAGCAAACCTTGTGCCACTACGCTTAGGAAGAATGTCAAGGGTGGCAAGGATATGCATCCAGTTCTCAGAGTCTTCTGTGAAAGATCCCTGCCCCCTCCGCACAACGGATTCGGGAGTGCTAGGAGCGGAAGTAGCACTCCTTGCGTGGTGCAGGGTCCTCTCACTCGGGGCCTCGCCCACGGATATCCAGACAGGAGACTAATCCCTCGGTTCTTCCAAAACCCGGAAAGACTTCCCTTGCCCGGAAAGCACGGGCGATTCCTCAAGGATATTTTTACTCTAGCGTAGTCAAGGTCATTCATTAGGGGAAGGTTGAGGTCTATAGGGGCCCTTTAAGATGCCATGTGACTAAAAGGTTATTAAGGAAAAGAGCCAATCTTGTGATACCATGTATACAAAAATGTTGGGTGATTAAAGGTGGTCAAAAGATTCTCTAGAAGATGCCTTTTGTACTTTTCATTTCCAAAAAGTGGGGGGGAAAGTTTTTGAAATTTCGAACGTCCATAACTTCTACATATGAGCTCAAAATTTGTCGGAGATTACAAATCCAAAATCTACTCGTCGAGCTCTTTCCATAGATATGTCACATGATATAGTTTTGCTCGCTCAATTTCAAATTCAATTTTGGCGGGAAACTTTGAAATTCAAACTTCTAGCTGTTTGAAGAACAAGAAGGTATCTGAATTCAAAGAAACTTAACGTTTTAACAAAAAGTCATTAAAATCATAATATGGCAGCTTAAAGGGCCCCTATAGACCTCAACCTTCCCCTAATTGACTGACCAAACTGATCCGACCGAACCTAAAGTCACTTGGTCAGATCAAGGAAGAAACTTGCACCTGGATCATAGAGATCAACGCTTTTTTCCCCATCGAGAGGCACAGCCGTTGATTCCTTTTTCCATAGAACAATTACTATTTGGGATTTACTTCATCTAGCGTACTACAACAAAAATTGAGTCTCATTTTACGGATCCATCAGTCCAGCCAGTCCCATGGGTTAGCCAACCGCCCAACCACTTTAGTGATAGGATCCAATTAAGAATTTGGTTAGGATTTGTCCCGGGTACCAAGGAAAAGAGTTCCCAGGCCCCCTAGGTGGATGTTCATGCAAACTTAAAGCTAGTCACACCACTTACACACCCAATATGAAATTGCTTTCTTCACAAATTCAGCTATCTTTAAAACAATCATTTAATGAATCCATAGCATCACTGATCACAATCCTCCAAAATATCCGGTTGAATCTTAATTTCCAATCATTCCTTCATCGCTGGCAAATATATTCACTTATGAAAAAATTCAAGATGGAATCTGCATTGAAGATTAGCAAGATCAACCAACAGATCCATATAAAAGAGCCATGGACTCATCCGTTGAGGACCAGCAAGGTCAATCAACCAAATCCATGCCCAATTTCAGAAAACAACTCTTACTCCTTGTTCTAATATCTTCCACGACGCACGTGTGGGTATCTTCGGCGACCCAGAGCCCGAGCACTGTATGGTCAGCACCCTCTAGGATCCTTCGTAGGTCACCTAGCGCTTCACTCATAGGCCGCTTCCTTGGTCCCTCATCCACCGTACCGGAAGCTCACCATTTAAATCGAGAACTGAGGCTGGTGGTCAAGACCTCGGCCGTGACCTTGCTATGCGAGACGTCCTCGTTGACTCTCCGTCAGCTGTTGCAACTTTATCACGACCTTATTCACAAGAGGGTCAAAATGCTTCCCCAGCATTCTTGACATAAAACAGTCATTTACAAATAGGTGTCACAAATACAGTTTCTATAATGAATTCTCGTCTTTCCACATTGTTCCACATCAATCCATATTACTTAATCCATGTCTAATTCATATGTGTACCCATTCTCATCCAATCACATCATTTTCCATCTCATCACATCACATATCATCCATTCACATCCCATATCATTCATTCACATCCCATATCATTCATTCACATTCTGATTCACATGACATCACATCTCATTCATTCTCATCCCGATTCACATCGCATTACATCTCATCCATTAACTCACATCGACATCACATCCTTTCACATACACATCCTCATTCATTCTTCCACATTCACATCCACATTCGTACTTCCACATACACATCCATATCCACTCTTCCACGTACACATTCACATCCACATCCATTCTTCACATACACATCCGCATTCATACATCCACATCTATACATCGACATCCATTCTTCCACATACACATCTACATTCATTCTTCCACATACTCATCCACATCCATACATTCACATCCATATCCACATCCATACATTCATATCCACATCCACATCCATATCCACATCCATACATCCACATCCATATCCATACATCCACATCCACATCCACATCCATTCTTCCACATATACATCCACATCCATACATCCACATCCATACATCTACATCCATACATCCACATCCATATCCACATCCATATCCACATACACATCCACATCCACATCCACATCCACATCCACATCCATACATCTACATCCATATCTACATCCATATCCACATCCACATCCACATCCACATCCACATCCATATCCACATCCATACATCCATACATTCACATACATCCACATCCATACATTCACATACACATCTACATCTATATCCACATCCATACATCCACATCCACATTCACATCCATACCCACATTTATTCATTCTCATACACATGCATACCCTTTCTTTCACATATGCATCCGCATTCACATCCAATCACATCCCATACTCATCTTATCGCATCCGTTCTCATCCTATCACATCTCCCATACACATCTTATCGCATCCCATTTACATATTATCACATCCCATACATATCTTGTCACATCCATTCACATGCTATTCCCATTTAATAGCTTTTTCTAGATTGATACCGATAATAGGACTTTTTCTAAATTTCTACCAATTGCTTGGCCTAATTAAAGATTCTTTTTCTGACAACTATTTTCATATTCCTTCTCAATTCCTCAATTGAATTATATTCAATATTCTTCTTTTGAATAAAAGAATTCATGGAATTTGTAGAAATCAATTCTACCCATATTTCCACTTTTGGTAAATAATCATAAATCGAATTATACTAAAAATTCCTCTTCTTCCCATTTAATTTCTTGGATCCCAATTACCATGGGAATTCCTCTTTTTGCATTTAATTATTTACATTCCAATGTCATGGGAATTCCTCTTTTCCCATCAATTATTTCTCATAGAATAAATTTATCTAAATTAAAATATCCATTATTTTCGATATGCTAGAAATTTCTCTTTGCCCGTCTAAATGATGGAATTCCAAATGTCATAAGAATTTCTCTTTTGACATTTAAATATTTCTCATAGATAAATAAATTTATCTAAAAATTTATCTGTAAATTTAAATAAATTATCCCATAATTCCAATATACTAGGAATTTCTCTTTTCCCATCCAAATGATAAAATTCCAAATGTAATAGGAATTCCTCTTTTAATATTTAATTATTTCTCATAGATAAATAAATTTATCTAAAAATTCATCTTTAAATTCAAATGAGTTATCCAATAATTCCAATGTGATAGGAATTTCTCTTTTCCCATCCAATTGATAGAATTCCAAATGTAGTGGGAGTTCCTCTTTATCATTTAAACTTATCTATGCAAAAAGATAAATTTAACTAAATTTTCTCTTGAAAATTAAATAAAAATCTTCATTAATTCCTTTACACTAGGAATTACACTTTCCTTATTTAATTATTTGAATTCCAATATGGTGGGAATTCCTCTTTCATCATATAAATTTATCTATGCAAAAAGATAAATTTAACTAAAATCTTTCTTTAATTTTTACATAAAATATATATTATATTAGTATTCTAATTTTTTCTCTTAATTCTTTGGAATATATGGATTTCCATTATCATGGGGATTACTCTTTTAACATAAAAATAAATTACTAGAATTTCTCTTTTTTCTAATTTATTAATTAAGCATAAACATAAAAATTAATTTCTCCATGATTTCAATGAGAATCATTCAATTAATCTAGGATGATAATTCCTAGAATATGGTAGGAAGTCCTCTTTTCATATTATGAATGAAAATGTTCTATGTGTTTATTTTACAGAAATTTTACCATAGCTCCGCTGCTATTACTGATAATTCTCAATTTAATTGAAAGAATGAAGTTTAATATTATTGATATGATTAGAATGACCACTAATTGGATCATTATCTAATTATGGATTGATTCATAATTTCTCAAGTAAATATCATAAAAGCATTAAAAAGCTATTATTTTGGCCTCCAATTAGACAAGCATAGAAATTACTTTTGGATTAGAGAAATGCTTCATGAGAAGCTTCATTTGGATTGAGAATAGGTCATAGGAATGACCTTTATTTAGGGGGAGAGAGAGAAATGCTTAAAAACCATTAAAACTAAGCATAAATGAAAATTTATGTGTTTCTTTATTACAATTCATAAAAGAACTTCAATAGTAATCAAAAGCCATTCAAATTAAAGCTTCTCAAGCTTGAGAGGGGTTGAGAAGAGAAGCATTTGGAGTTTTAATAGAAAAAGATAATAATCCACACTTTACCTTCTAATTTACTTGATTCTTTGATCACAGTAGAGGCCCCCAAAACCAATCAATTGGTTTGGTATGTTGTAGGAGTCACCAAGGAATATTGAAGAGAGAGAGAAGCTCCAATCTCTTCAATTTTGCAGAGGTTTTTAGAGGATAATAGAAAATATCATTATTTTAGCATAATACTGGCATAGTATAGTTCTTATATTTTTTTACAAAGGGCTAAGGATCTATTTATAGGTGAGGGAGGCCTCTAACCAAGTCCAACTAATTTCTAGAATTTTCTAGGTTTAGTTTGATTGAATTTGGACAAGATTTGGACCTAGTTTGGTTCCCTTTTGATTTGGTTTGATCCAAGAGAGAGGAGAGATAAAAATATCACAATATTTTTGAGTTTGAAACTCCACCACACATGTGAAATAGGCGCCTCCTTGAAGGGACCCCTTTTCCTTACACATGTGTCAAAAATGAATCATTATACCCAAAATATCTCATTTTTTTAGTAATATTCATAGTTTTTTACTAATAAACCTTGTACTCAATCAACTCTTCATCTTATGTAGACATTTACTCATTTTTGGGTATTTTTCTTTTATAAATTGGATTTATATCCTCCCCACACTTGGATTGATCCTATTGGCCCATAAGAACCTTTGGACCATAATCCAAAAATTTCTAAAAATCTAGACCCTTAGTAATTAATTCCAATTGCACATTGGAAAGTTCTTTTTGAATTTCTGTTTGAAAGAAAAACCATTTTAGACACTAGGAGGATTTTTATATCCAAAAATATCTCAATTTTGGACTACCTCTCTCTAGACATTTCTCTCTCTAGGTCAAAACAGGATAAAACCGAATCTTTCTTTTATTTCAGAGGGAGAAATAATTACAATATCAAAAGGGGAGGTTCTTACACCTGTACACCTCAAAAGCTGGGGGAGAGGAATCTTACATCCTACCCCACTTTAAAAAACGCGAGATATCCTCATCTCAAAAACTAGAGGACAACTCTTTCCCTTAAGATCCAATTGATTCTGGGGTTCCTTATATTCTGGTCAACCCAACAGAATCTTGGGATAAATATCCCTTATATAGAACTCATCATTAAAAAACAATTCATTGAGATCATATCATTCATATCTTTAACAAAATAATGGTCCATTAGATGGAAAAATTTCTTTCTGAACATTCCTCCACGGGAATTTCAGTCAAGCAAGTTCTCAATTTGTCATCCTATTAACTTTATCCACCGGGTCAAGTGTTAATAGTAGCAATCTGACAGCACAATCCACTAATCTCATAATGATTTGCTAAGGTCATTATCATCATTCCAGCTATGAACATTATCACAGGGACTTGTCCCATTCATCCTCATTATGGTTTTGCTCAGCTTATCACTTTTCAACCAAAATTTAGGAATCATCTTTTTCTAATCAGAATCCAAATCAATTCATCAATTCTCAACCAGAATTTTAAAATCATACCAACCACATTCAAATTCATCATCTGGATAGCATTTTTGCTTCTAATTTCAAGGTCTTAGATTTACTCGTATATACTGCCAGTAAAGAGCTGCAGCAGTTATACCCTCGGTATATCTGGATAGCATTTTTGCTTATAATTTCAAGGTCTTAGATTTACTCGTATATACTGCCAGTAAAGAGCTGCAGCAGTTATACCCTCGGTATATATGGGTAGTCACGGTCCTTGGAATTATAGGGTAAATACCATCATGTCTAGGCCTCAAGCAAGTCAAGGATTCCATACAATTGTGGTACTTCCATCTGAAGACCCAATTACCAATTTACGAATTTCAGTCTAGATATCAATTTGTATGAATTTCATCACACAATTTCAACCTTTTACTGTTACTTCATAAATTTTTGACATTTTTGGCTTCTCAATTGGTCCACTATAGCCAATTCGCTCTGATACCAGAGCTGAAAGCCCCCCTCCACGCAACAGATTCGGGGGTGCTAGCAAAGTAGAAGTAGCACTCCTTGTTGTGCGGTGCAGGGTCCTCTCACTTGGGGCCTCGCCCACGGATATCCGAACAGGAGACTAATCCCTTGGTTCTTCCAAAATCGAACCCGAAAAAATTTCCCTTGCCCGGAAAGCACGGGCGATTCCTCCAGGATATTTTTACTCTAACGTAGTCAAGGTCATTATTACTGACCAAACTGATCCGACCGAACATAAAGTCACTTGGTCAGATCAAGGAAGAAACTTGCACCTGGATCATAGAGATCAACGCTTTTTTCTCCATCAAGAAACACAGCCTTTGATTCCTTTTTCCATAGAATAATTACTATCCGGGATTTACTTCATCTAGCGTACTACAACAAAAATTGAGTCTCATTTTACGGATCCATTAGTCTAGCCTATCCCATGGGTTAGCCAACCGCCCAACCACTTTAGTGATGGGATCCAATTAAGAATTTGGTTAGGTTTTATCCCGGGTACGAGGGAAAAGAGTTCCCAGCAGGATGTTCATGCAAACTTAAAGCTAGTCACACCACTTACACACCCACACTTACACACCCAATATGAAATTGCTTTCTTCATAGATTCAACTATCTTTAAAACAATCATTTAATGAAGCCATAGTATCACTGATCACAATCCTCCAAAATATCCGATTGAATCTTATTTTCCAATCATTCCTTCATCGGAGTATCTATGGCATCATTGGCAACTAGAACGCTCACCACCTGTCCACTCATCAGGGGCCTTTTCAATAGTTCTTAGCTCATAGTACCCGGCAAATATATTCACTTATAAAAAATTCAAGATAGAATCTCCATTGAAGATCAGCAAGATCAACCACCAACATATCCATATAAAAGAGCCATGGACTCATCCGTTGAGGACCAGCAAGGTCAATCAACCAGATCCATGCCCAGTTTCAGAAAACAACTCTTACTCCTTGTTCCAATATCTTCCACGATGCACGTGTGGGTATCTTCGGCGACCCAGAGCAGCCCGAGCATCGTATGGTAAGCACCCTCTAGGATCCTTCTCGCAGGTCACCTAGCACTTCACTCATAGGCCGCTTCCTTGGTCCCTCGTCCACCGTACCGGAAGCTCACCATTTGAATGGAACTGAGGCTGGTCAAGACCTCGACCGACCTTACTACACGAGACATCCTCCATTCACTCTCCGTCAGCTCTTGTAACTTTATTAGTTAGGTCTCACGACCTTATTCACAAGACGGTCATGAGATGGAAAATGATGTGATTGGATGAGAATGGATGAAGGACGATGAGAATACATATGATTGGACTTGGATTAAGTAATGTGGATTGATGTGGAACAATGTGGAAAGACAAAAGTTCATTATAGAAACTTTATTTATGACCTGTTTTTAAATGATTGTTTCATGTCAAGAATGTTGGGGAAGCATTTTGACTGTTTTGAGAATATGGTCGTGGGGACCTACTTGATAAAGTTACAACAGCTGACGGAGAGTCAACGGAGGACGTCTCGCGTAGCAGTCGGCCGAGGTCTTGACCAGCCTCGGTTCGATTTAAATGGTGAGCTTCCGGTACGGTGGATGAGGGACCAAGGAAGCGGCCTATGAGTAAAGCGCTAAGTGACCTGCGAAGGATCCTAGAGGGTGCTGACCATACGGTGCTCGGGCTCTGGGACACCGAAGATACCCATGAGTGCGTCGAGGAAGATATTGGAACAAGGAGTAAGAGTTATTTTCTGAACGCGGGCGTGGATCTGGTTGATTGACCTTGCTGGTCCTCAACGGATGAGTCCATGGCTCTTTTATATGGATCTGTTGGTTGATCTTGCTGATCTTCAATGGAGAGTCCATCTGGATTTTTATAAGTGAATATATTTTCGGGTACTATGAGCTAGGAACTATTGAAAAGACCCCTGAGTGGACAAGTGGTGAGTGTTCTTGTTGCCAATGATGCCATAGGTACACCGATGATGAAGGAATGATTGGAAACTAGAATTCAATCGGATATTTTGGAGAATTATGATCAGTGATACTATGATTTCATTAAAAGATTGTTTTAAAGTTAGCTGAATCTGTGAAACAGGCAATTTCATATTGGGTGTGTAACTGGTGTGACTATCTTGAAGTTTGCATGAAGCACCCCCGCTAGGGGGCCTGGGAACTCTTTTCCCTAGTACCCAAGAAAAGCATAACAAATTCTATCACCAAATTCCTAAACAGATTCTATCACCACAGTGGTTGGAACCCATGGGGCTGGATGGGGTTAGGCGCTGGATTGATGGATCCCTAAAATGAAACTCAATTCTGTTATGGTACGATAGATGAAGTAAATCCTGGACAGTCCTTGTTCTATGGAAAAGAATCAACGGCTGTGCCTCTCGATGACAAAAATGCGTTGGTCTCTATGATCCAAGTGCAAGTCTTTTCCTTGATCTGACCATATAACTTACGAGTTCGGTCAGATCAGTTTGGTTAGTGATGACCTTGAGTACGTTAGTGTAAAAATATCCTGGAGGAATTGCCCGTGCTTTCTGGGCGAGTGAAGTTTTTCCGGGTTGGGTTTTAGAAAAAGCGAGGGATTAGTCTCTTGTTCGGACACATCTGTGGACGAGGCCCCGCGTGAGCCACGCAAGAAGTGCTACTTCCGCTGCTAGCACCCCCGAATTCATTGTGCGGAGGGGGCAGGGATCTTTCAGCTGGTATCAGAGCGAATTGGCTAAAGTGGATCCACCCAGACGCAAGAAATGTCAAAAATTAATGAAGTACGAGAAAAAGATTGTAATTGTGTGATAAAATTCATACAAATTGATATTCAGAATGAAAACTCATAAATAGGTAATTGGGTCTTCAAATGGAAGTACCGCAATTGTATGGAATCCCTGACTTGCTTGAGGCCTAGACATGATGGTATTTACCTTATAATTCCAAGGACCGTGATGACTACCCGTATATACCGAGGATATAACTGCAGCTCTTTACTGGTAGTATATACAAGTAAATCTAAGACCTTGAAATTATAAGCAAAAATGCCATCCAGATGATGAATTGGAATGCAGGTTGATATGATTTTAGAATTCTGGTTGAGAATTGATGAGTTGATCTGGATTCTGATTGAAAGATAATGATTCCTGAATTCTAGTTGAAAGAAGATAAGTTTAACAAAGCCACAATGAGGATGAATGGGACGAATCCGAGTGATGATGATAATAACTGGAATGATGATTGTGACTTTAGCAAATCCCTATGAGATTAGTGGATTGTGCTGACAGATTGCTACTATTAACATGACCCAGTGGATCAAGTTAAGGGATGACAAATTAAAAACCTGCATAACTGAAATTTCCATGGAGGAATGTTCAGATGGAATTTTCAGTCTAATGGACCATTATTGTGTTAAGCACATGAATGATATGTTCTGAATGAATTGTTATGTGATGATGAGTTCTATATGAAAGGATCTTTATTGCGGGATTCTGTTAGGTTGACCAGACTGTAAGGAACCCCAGAATCAGTTGGATCTTAAGGGAAAGAGTTTGTCCTCCAGCTGCGAGATGAGGACATCTCGCGTTTTTTAAGTGGGGTAGGATGTAAGATTCCTCCCTCCAGCTTTTGAGGTGTACAGGTGTAAGAACCTCCCCTTCTGATCTTGTAATTATTCCCCTCTTTGAAATAGAAGAAAGATCTTGTTTTACCCTGTTTTGGCCTAGAGAGAGAAAATGTCTAGAGAGAGATAATCCAAAATTGAGATATTTTTGGATATAAAAATCCTCCTAGTGTCTAAAATGGTTTCCCTTGAAACAGAAATTCAAAAAGAACTTTCCGTTGTGCATTTGGAATTAATTGAAAATATGTATAAAGGACCTTAGCCTAAGGGTCAAGATTTTCTGAAAATTTTGGATTATGGTCCAATCAAGGTTCCTATGGGCCAATAGGATCAATCCAAGTGTGGGGAGGAGATAAATCCAATGATCAATCCCAGTGTGGGGAGGAGATAAATCCAATGAATAAAAGAAAATACCCAAATATGAGTAAATGCCCACATAAGATGGAGTTGACTGAGTACAAGGTTTATTAGTTAAAAACTATGAAATATTACTAAAAAAATGAGATATGTTGGTATAATGATACATTTTTGACACCTTGGTAAGGGGGGGAGACTTCAAGGAGGCGCCTACACACATGTAGTGGAGTTTTTAACTCAAAAAAATTGTGATATTTTTATCTCTCCTCTCTTCTGGATCATACCAAATCAAAAGGGAGCCAAACTAGGTCCAAATCTTGTCTAAATTTAGCCAAACTGAACCTGGAAAATTCTAGAATCTAGTTGGACTTGATTAGAGCCTCCCTCACCTATAAATAGATCCTTAGTCTTTTGTAAAAAAATCTGTGAACTATACCATGCCAGTATTACATTAAAATAATGATATTTTTTATTATCCCTTAAAAATCCTCTACTTTTGGAGAGAGTGGAGCCTCTCTCTCTCTTCAACCATCCTTGGAGCTTTCCTTTCAACACACTAACCAATTGATTGGTTAGGGGCTTCTTCTAAGATAGAGAAGCAAGCAAAAATAAGAGGTAAAGTGTAATTTTTTGGTTTTTCTCTACTATTCTCAATGTTTTCACTTCTCAACCCCTCTCAAGCTTGAGAAGTTTCAAAATTAAGTGTTTATAATGCAAATCAAGCTTTTCTTAAGAGTTGTAATGAATAATTAAGAAAAGTTTACATTTATGCTTAATTAGGATGCTTTTTATGTTTATCTCTCTCTCCCCCAAATAATGGTCATTCCTATGACCAATTCTCTATTCAATTAATGCTTCTCATGGAAAAAATTTTAATTCACAAATCAAACTCTAGGCTTGTGAAGCTAGAGGTTAAGAAAATAGTTTTTTTATACTTATATGCTAGTAAATTAAGGTAATCTTATGAGTTAAATCCATAAATTGGATTTAAGGTTAAAAGATAGTTATACTATCATAATTACATAACGCTAACAGAGTCAACGGAGGATGTCTCACGTAGCACGGTCGGCCTCCATTCGATTTAAATGGTGAGCTTCCGGTATACGGTGGATGAGGGACCAAGGAAGCGGCCTATGAGTGAAGCACTAGGTGACCCACGAAGGATCCTAGAGGGTGCTAACCATACGGTGCTCGGGCTCTGGGACGCAGAAGATACCCACGGGTGCGTTGAGGAAGATATTGGAACAAGGAGTAAGAGTTGTTTTCTGAATTCGGGCGTGGATCTGGTTGATTGACCTTACTGGTCCTCAACGGATGAGTCCATGGCTCTTTTATATGGATCTGTTGGTTGATTTTGCTGATCTTCAATGGAAGGTCCATTTAGATTTTTATAAGTGAATATATTTCCGAGTACTATGAGCTAGGAACTATTGAAAAGGCCCCTTAGTGG
This sequence comes from Cibotium barometz, assembly GCF_041138505.1. Classification (NCBI taxonomy): domain Eukaryota; kingdom Viridiplantae; phylum Streptophyta; class Polypodiopsida; order Cyatheales; family Cibotiaceae; genus Cibotium; species Cibotium barometz. Next base: position 13,407,621 of record NC_141072.1, on the reverse strand, counting down.
ACAGGTGGTGAGTGTTCTGGTTGCCAAAGATGCAATAGGTACACCGATGAAGGAATGATTGGAAACTAGAATTCAACCGGATATTTTGGAGAATTATGATCAGTGATACTATGATTTCATTAAAAGATTGTTTCAAAGTTAGCTGAATCTGTGAAACATGCAATTTCATATTGGGTGTGTAAGTGGTGTGACTATCTTGAAGTTTACATGAAGCACCGGCTAGGGGGCCTGGGAACTCTTTTCCCTGGTACCCGGGACAAAACATAACCAAATTCCTAAACGGATTCTATCACCACAGTGGTTGGGCGGTTGGCTAACCAATGGGACTGGATGGGGTTAGGCTCGACTGATGGATCCCTAAAATGAGACTCAATTCTGTTATGGTACGATAGATGAACTAAATCTCGGACAGTCCTTGTTCTATGGAAAAGAATCAATGGATGCGCCTCTCGATGAGGAAAAAAACGTTGGTCTCTATGATCCAAGTACAAGTCTTTTCCTTGATCTGACCATGTGACTTACGGGTTCGGTCGGATCAGTTTGGTTAGTCATAACCTTGACTACGTTAGTATAAAAATATCCTGGAGGAATTGCCCGTGCTTTCTAGGCGAGTGAAGTTTTTTCGGGTTCGGTTTTGGAAGAACTGAGGGATTAGTCTCTTGTTCGGACATCCGTGGGTGAGGCCCCGAGTGAGCCGCACAATAAGTGCTACTTCCACTGCTAGCACCCCCGAATTCGTTGCGCGGAGGGGACAAGGAAGCTGGTATCACAGCGAATTTGGTGAAGTGGATCAACCGAGACGCAAGAAATGTCAAAAATTTATGTACCAGAAAAAGATTGTAATTGTGTGATAAAATTCATACAAATTGATATTCAGAATGAAAATTTATAAATAGGTAATTGGGTCTTCAGATGGAAGTGACTTACTTGAGGCCTAGACATGATGGTATTTACCATATAATTCCAAGGACCGTGACTACCCGTATATACCGAGGGTATAACTGGAGCTCTTTACTGGCAGTATATACAAGTAAATCTAAGAACTTGAAATTATAAGCAAAAATGCCATCCAGATGATGAATTCAAATGATGGTTGATATGATTTTAGAATTCTCGTTGAGAATTGATGAGTTGATTTGGATTCTGATTGAAAGATAATGATTCCTGAATTCTAGTTGAAAGAAGATAAGTTTAACAAAGCCACAATGAGGATGAATGGGACGAATCCGAGTGATGATGATAATAACTGGAATGATGATTGTGACTTCACCAAATCTCTATGAGATTAGTGGATTGTGCTGACAGATTGCTACAGTTAACACTTGACCCAGTGGATCAAGTTAAGGGATGACAAATTAAAAACCTGCATAATTAAAATTCCCATGGAGGAATGTTCAGATGGAATTTTTAGTCTAATGGACCATTATTGTGTTAAGGATATCAATGCTATGTTTTGAATGAATTTTTACCTGATAATGAGTTCTATATGAAGGGATCTTTATCCGAGGATTCTGTTGGGTTGACCAGACTATAAGGAACCCCAGAATCAGCTGGATCTTAAGGGAAAGAGTTTGTCCTCCAACTGCGAGATGAGGACATCTTGCGTTTTTTAAGTGGGGTAGGATGTAAGATTCCTCCCTCCAGCTTTTGAGGTGTACAGGTGTAAGAACCTCCAATTCTGATCTCCCCTCTGTGAAATAGAAGAAAGATCTTGTTTTGGCTTGGAGAGAGAAAATGTCTAAAGAGAGGTAATCCAAAATTGAGATATTTTTGGATATAAAAATCCTCCTAGTAGTGTCTAAAATGGTTTCCCTTGAAATAGAAATGCAAAGAGAACTTTCCAATGTGCATTTGGAATTAATTAAAAATAAAGGACCTTAGCCTAAGGGTAAAGATTTTCTGAAAATTTTGGATTATGGTCCAATTAAGATTCCTATTGGCCAATAGGATCAATCCAAGTGTGGGGAGGAGATAAATCCAATGAATAAAAGAAAATACCCAAAAATGAGTAAATACCCACATAAGTTAAAGAGTTGACTGAGTACAAGGTTTATTAGTTAAAAACTATGAGATATTACTAAAAAATGAGATATTTTGGTATAATGATACATTTTCGACACTTTGGTAAGGGGGGGGACTTCAAGGAGGCGCCTATTTCACACATGTGGTGGAGTTTTTAACTCAAAAAATTGTGATATTTTTATCTCTCCTCTCTCCTGGAGATCAAACCAAATTAAAAGGGAGCCAAATCTTATCCAAATTCAGCCAAACTGAACCTAAAAAATTCTAGAACCTAGTTGGACTTGGTTAGAGGCCTCCCTCACCTATAAATAGATCCTTAGTCTTTTGTAAAAAAATCTGTGAACTATATCATGCCAGTATTATATTAAAATAATGATATTTTTTATTATCCCTTAAAAATCCTCTACTTTTGGAGAGAGTGGAGCCTCTCTCTCTCTCTTCAACCATCCTTGGAGCTTTCCTTTCAACACACTAACCAATTGATTGGTTGGGGGCTTCTTCTAAGATAGAGAAGCAAGCAAAAATAAGAGGTAAAGTGTATTTTTTTTGTTTTTCACTACTATTCTCAATGTTTTCACTTCTCAACCCCTCTCAAGCTTGAGAAATTTCAAAATTAATTGTTTATAATGCAAATCAAGCTTTTCTTAAGAGTTGTAATAAATAATTAAGAAAAGTTTACATTTATGCTTAATTAGGATGCTTTTTATGTTTATCTCTCTCTCTCCCAGAGAATGGTCATTCCTATGACCAATTCTCTATTCAATTGATGCTTCTCATGGAGAAATTCTCAATTCACAAATCAAACTCTAGGCTTGTGAAGCTAGAGGTTAAGAAAATGGTTTTTTATACTTATATGCTAGTAAATTAAGATAATCTTATGAGTTAAATCCATAAATTAGATTTAAGGTTAAATGATAGTTATACTATCAAAATTACATAACTAAGTCTTATTCTTTTCAATGATAGTTATACTATCAGAATTACATAACTAAGTCTTATTCTTTTCAAAAATATTAAAAAATTATCAGTAATAGCAGCGGAGCTATGGCAAAATTTTTAAGAAATTGATACATAATTCATTCTTATGCATAACGTGAAAAGAGGACTTCCTACCATATTCTAGGATTGAATATCCTAGGCTAAAAGAATGATTTTCATCACATTCAATAGAAAACTAGTTTTTAAGGTCTATGTATAATTAAATAATTAAGAAAAGAGAAAATTATGGTAATTTTATTTAAATGATAAAAGAGAAATTCCCATGACATTTGGAATTCAATCATTTAAATAGAAAGAGTGGAATTCTTTTAGCATATTAGAATTAATGGATATTTTATTTAAATTTAAAGAGAAATTTTAGATAAATTTATTTTATGCATGAGAAATATTTAAATGATAAAAGAGGAATTTCCATGACATTTAGAATTCAATCATTTAAATAGTAAAAGTGAAATTCTTAGCATATTGAAATTAATTGATATTTTATTTTAGATAAAATTATTTTATGCATGAGAAATATTTAAATGATAAAAGAGGAATTCCCATGACATTTGGAATTCAATCATTTAAATAGTAAAAGTGAAATTCATTAAAGAAAATAGAAATTTTAGATAAATTTATTTGATGATAAAAGAGGAATTTCCATGACATTTAGAATTCAAGCAATTAAATGTAAAAAGAGGAATTTCCATGATATTTGAGATCCAAGAAATTAAATGAGAAAAAGAGGAATTTTTAGTATAATTCAATAAATCCCATGAATTCTTTTATTCAAAAGAGGAATATTGAATATAATTCATTTGAGAAATTGAGAAAGAATATGGAAATAGTTGTCGAGAAAAAGAACCTTTATCTAAGCCAAACAATTGGCAGAAATTTAGAAAAAGTCCCATTATCGGTATCGAAGTAGGAAAAGCTACTAAATGGGAATAAGATGTGAATGGGATGCGATAGAATGTGAATGGATGTGATAAGATGGATGTGATAAGATGTAAATGGGAATAAGATGTGAATGGATGTGATAAGATGTAAATGGGATGCGATAGGATGTGAATAGATGTGATAGGATGTGAATAAATGTGATAATATGTAAATGGGATGCGATAAGATATGAATGGGATATGATAGGATGTGAATAGATGTGATAAGATGTAAATGGGATGTAATAGGATGTGAATAGATGTGATAAGATGTAAAGGGGATGCGATAGGATGTGAATGAATGTGATAAGATGTGAATAGAATGTGATAGGATGTGGTGTGATGAAAATGAATGTGGATGAGATGTGAAGTAAATGGATGTGGATGTGTGTGATGAGATGAGAATGAGAAGTGTAAATGGATGTGGATATGAATGATCAGATGAGAATGAGATGAGAGGATATGTGAAAGGGTGAGATAGGAAGTAAATGGATGTGGATGTGTATGTGAAAGGGTATATCTTTTGGTGTATCCCATCTTTTCTCTTTGATGTAGAATATTAGTGGCAACATCAGTTAATCCCATTGTGGGTTAATAATAAATGATGAGTGTTTCACACTTGTTACATATATCTAAAACTCATTGATACCTTAGACTACCTCTTGAGTTGGATGTCCACCATTGCTTTACACAATAACTCCATGGTTTCTACGAGCTAGAGTTGACAAAGTTGCTCGACAATGGGATGAGTGGACACAACAACTTTGCTATTACTACATATGATTCCATTTTTACCACTAGCAATGAGCCATTTCCATGAAGTAGTCCTATCAATGGATCACCTAGCTTAATGTAACAACAAATTCAACACACTCAGACGTAATAATTTCATGGTTTTTATAAGCTAAACTTGAAAAAGTTGCCTTTGGATGGGTGAACAGAACACCTTTGCTATTACTACATACAATTCAATTTTACCCACAATGGCAACGAGCCATTTCCAATAGAGAGTCCTACAGTGGATCACCTAGCTTGATGTAACAACAATTCAACACTAGTTAATCAAATGTGTAAAAGGAACATTAAAGCCCTCTCTTACAATCATTTCTTGGCTGCCTAATTCTTGGGCTCAGAGTTGTTTCAACCATTGAGATATGTCAATCCCCTCAAACATCCTAGTTTAAGATATACAAGTTGCATGGTTTAGACTTAAGAGCAAAAGATCCATTTCTAGAAATCATTTGCAAGAATGTAGCATGCATGGTGTGAAAAATATGTTGATTTCTTTTGAACAATACAAGCATACCAAAATTTGTCAAAATTTATCACATCATGGCTATGCACACAAGTAGAATAATGAATAATCATTTGGTGCTTGTTTGGATGATGACTCATTCTTCACGTCACTTAAGGATATGAAGTTGCTTATATTGTTCATGTTGATGAGTTAGCAATATTGGGAGTTTATCAACACATCAATTACCACATGTTCATAAATATAGGAAATCATGCACAACAAAACATTTGTAACATCATGGTAATCGTTTGAAGTTTGCTTGGATGGTGACTCTTCATATTACCTAGGGACATGAAGGTACGTAGGTTTCCATAAAATTGATGTGATTAATGTATTAATTTTGAAGTTTGCTTGGATGGTGAATCTCGTCATATTACCGAGGGAGATGAAGGTATGTAGGTTTGCATAAAATTGATGCAATTAATGTATTAATAGTAGAAACTTCAAAAGTGAGTATTGTTCACATTGATGAGTTAGTGATTGCAAGTTCATTTACACTCAGTAAGAAATAATAAAGATATTTACACATGCAAGTAGTTAATCATCCGTAACAAAAAATACGTGAATCTAATAATGATTCTACCGTTCTACTTAAGGACTTCACAACACATCATATGCACGTGCACACACACACACACACTTCGTCAAAGGTCATATGCAAACTTACAAGTAATCACCTCATCATGGGGACTTGTAAAAGACACAAGTTATGTAAAACTTTCAAACTAATCCATATTCTACATTCAACTTAAGGACTTCACAACACATCATATGCACGTGCATGCGCACACACGCATACACACACTTCATCAAAGGTTATGCATATGCAAGCTAACTAATCATCTCAACATGGGGACTCGTAAAAGGCGCACAAGTTATGTAAAAACTTTCAAACTAATCCATATTCTAACCACCCACCCCAAGTTAAAGGTCATACCCAAACCATATTAACCAAGAGCCACACGAATAATCAACCCTACAAACTTAAGTACTTGTATAGTCAAACACCCAATCACTAATCTGCTTGGAAATGTCACAAGTATCAACCCCACCAAAGATCTCTCTCTCTCTCTCTCACACACAAGCACTCACAATCAAGCACACACCCAATCACTAATCTCTCTCTCTCACACACACACACACAAGCACTCACAATCAAGCACACACCCAATCACTAATCAGCAAGATATGTATTATGGATTAAAATACACGTACTCCAGTTTACAGGATTATTAAGGCCCAAGATACTACTCGAGTGAAGAAAAGAGAACATGTTTGGCATTCAAATTCTTTTTCTAAAAGAAAGTCTTTCTGTACTTCAAAAAGGAAAAGCGCCGATAACATAACTTATTTTTAAAATGCGGGTGGCCTTGGCCTTATCTGTACAAACGGCACCAGGATATCAAAAACTATTGAGTGTCCTGTCTGACCTGGTGTGGGAGGATGCGTGTATCTAACTGTTGTGTGTATAAGCCTCTGTATGAAAGCGCTTAGGCAAAAAGGTGGGTTAGTTATGTCCAGCTATTGTAGAAGCGGTAGTAAAAAGAAGACCAAAAAGAATGCTGCAGAGCTGGGCGTGTGCGCTTGCGATGATGAAGAAAGTGGGTATGGCGTAGCGCTAGGAGAAGCCGTGGGGGACCCTGCTACATTTGGCGGGCCCGATGCTGTATCTGGCGGAGACGGCACCGCAGGAGGTTGCGGTAGAGGTGACGGCGCCATTGGGCTCAGGGATGGCCGCGGCGCTGGCGATTGATGAGACTTCAGCGGCGGAGATGGTGGCGAGTGAGACGAACCGCCGCTATTGTGGCGGGTGTCGCCAAATAAGCTCTTGGGCAGGAGGACTTTGTCGATGACGAAGATGGACACGGGCTTCTCTTCCAAAACGGTGTCGACAACAGGAGCTACGACGACCCCTGTGTAGATCGTAAAGACCCCATTAACACTGGTCACATTGACGGTGAACTGGCCAGCACCCCCGCTGCGGGGGTCCGACGTGGCAACGGTAGGCGCCGCTGGGTTCTTGAACTCCTTGAGGGTTCCCAGCGCGTAGTAGGTGTTGAGGGCGTGGTACTCCAGCACCAGAATTTTCTGCTGAGCTGTCAGCTTCTGCAGCGATGCCGAGGGCAGGGCCGCAAAGGCCTCGTCAGCAGGGGCGAAGATCGTTATCCCCTCTTTACTCTCGCTGTCCTGGAACGTCTGATTTACCCCCGTCGCTTGCAAGAATGCCACGAACGTGTTGAACCTGCCAGCTCGGACCAGCTCGTCCGTTATGTTGATCTGCGGATACGGGGGCGGTGGTGATTGGGCCAGCTGTGGGGGTACCAGCACCTTGTCCACCTGCAAGACGCTGATGTTGTAGGGGAAGAGTGACAGCGTGGCGACGATGGTGGCGTTTGGTGGGGAGCCCCGGAACGGCAGCCCGACGCCGACATCGCCGTTGAGCTCCACGGAGAGGCTCACCCAGCCCAGCTCTCCAGCTGCCCGGCCGGTGGTTTGGTAAAGTGTAGTAACCAGTTGGCCAGGCGGGCGGAGCCTCATGTCCGGGATGTCCATGTACTCTAGGAGGACGTGGTAGCGCAGAGTGTCCGAGATCTGCTGCGCTGGGATGCCGCCGCCCTCGTAGCCGGCCAGGAGGGGGCCTAGGGCGCTGTCGTTGGGTGCCAGCACAGTGATGGACGACCGGGAGTTGATCTCGGCGGCGACGCTGGTGCTGGAGAGCAGGCGGTTGAAGAGCGAGAAGCCGCTTGTCCGCCCAAGGATGAGGGTGATGTTCTGCTGAGGGTCGGCTAAGGCGGTGGAAGGACGAGCGCAGCAGCAGCAGAATAGAAACAAGAGAGAGAAGAGAGTGGAGACAGGAGGAGGAGGCATTGTGGGGGCAACACTCGAGAAAGATGGGGTGAGAGTGATGTAGGCGAGAGAATGGGCGCGCCCGTGTGAGAGAGCGAGAGAGAGAGAGAGAAAGAGAGAGAGTATCCGTTGGCCGTGCTCAGCTGTACGTGCCTTTTCATAGCAACTACTATCTTGCCTGAGTTTAATGGCATTATATGTGGAGGGCTCAGTGAGTAGGCGAAGCGGCAAGCGCCACTAGCGTTGGCTGGCCTACATTAGGGGGGCGTAAATCCGCCGTGGCAAGAGCGTCCCCACCTCCACACGTTTTTGCTATCGATTCCACTTAACTTAACAGAGAGAACCGCAATTTCGGAATAAGCATATTTTTCATAATTTCATCAATCTAATCTATTACATATTAACCATGGACAACCAAGGCACAAGGAGAGGAGAGAAAAGAGAAATCGTGGATTTCTACAGAAAAAAACCCCTTCCATTGACCCTTTGTATTCTGACTTTCATTCATGTGTTTCGCTTCTTAATGTCTTTTACATACTGCAACAATGCGTGGGTTGAGTACTAGTTATAACTAAAACTAGAACAGTTAAGAATTCTCCCACCATTTTGAAAATTCACACATAAATGACGTAACTCAAGTCTCGGGCTAAAAGAGGGAAAACAACAATTTTGGAATTTCATAATTTCATCTAATCTTATTATAACTATAACTAAAACATTTAAGAAGTATTTTACCATTAGTACCACCTCTGGGTTAAAGTGAACCTATCTTTTCCAGAACCCTAAGGTGTTTTCAACACATGATAGTGTTCGAAAAAAAGTAAGTTGTGAAATTATTTATAAAGGAAAATCTTGAAACCTGAAGGTTTTTATTCTATAACTTCTCAAGAACTGCAAGTATTTGTACCTTCAAATTTGAAAGTAATTTTCAAAATATGCAAGTGCAAACTACACTAAACTCAAGTTTTTTTCGAACACTCCACATGATGCCTTAGGAGTTTTGCCGGCGACATGGATAGGCCGTCATGCAACCTGGCACCCCCAACCAGTCAACCAAGTGGATAATGAAGCACAAATTTACTCTTTTCTACCATTTGAAAGACTTAACACCTTACAATTTCATCACTAGGCTAGTGCAAGTTGGTGGTGTCCTAATGGAAAGCATGCAACTAATATATTTATTTTTTGTTCATCTATGACCAATGCAATTGCTCATTAAGGTCTATCCTTTTAAGTGGAGCACAAATAAATGGACTAAATCGAAGGAGTTGGTATTGAGTATAAGTTTGGAGGGATTGTTTTCAAAGTGATGAAAATATTGTATCTCATTAGTTAACATGAAATGTATGCCTATATCTTTTTGTTTAATATATTGACAACAATTGATTTAGAGTAGCACATGTGAATGTGATTCTTGTATTTGTGAAGGTGATTTTTGTGTTTGCACACCATGAGGTACATGTGCATCACATTAGAATGCAACTTAAGCTTAGTGAAGGAAATCAAATTCAAGATAACAAATTTATAAAAAGAAAGTATCTGATAAAAGTTATACCAAAATCACACTTACAAATGCTTGTAGCTCTATATGAAAATGTCTAAGGGTGAAGATTTAATGTGCTTCTTACGTAAAATTTAAAAACCCAAGAAATAGCTCTTCCCTTGTGCCCAATGGTCAATGGTAATTGATTGGGTTGTCAATGGTCAATGATCAACTATCAATGGTTACAAGCACAATAGAGAAGCCCCAATAATAAATAAATAAATAAATAATACACACTCAAATGATAATGAGTTATCTTAATGGAATTCTGTGAATTCAAACCCAAGAAAGAACACACTACAATAATGGCACAGTTTGCAAGTGAAATCCTTGTTATGGAAGCACAAAACTCTTATTCTTATTAAGGATACAAGAAAATTTGGCAACAATCGATTGTTTATCATTAAGGCAAGACTATCTTTTTAATAATTTTATTGGCAATTCTAAGAAGCACTACAAGTAAGAATAAGGATTTCTTAAAGGAGTAAGAATAAGGATTTCTTACTCCTTTAAGAAAGTTGAGCTTGTGAATGGTTGAAGTGTCATTGTTCTATGTGCTTCCTTGTGGGTTTCGATTGACATGATTTTGTTGTGATGAATCAAATCTCATTTAAGCATGGATTCTCACATGTTATTCATCACTATAACATGTCAAAGACGACTTGGTACATGATCATCATGGTAAAGATTATGTTTAGTATTCAACATGATGGTGATGATTCCATGTCTTGGTCTAAAGTCTAGTCTTCTTATGTATGAAGAAGAAGAAGTTAAAGATAAAGAAAGCATGCTTCTTCTTCTTTTACTACACGAGAAAAAGATAAAGAAGTTGAAGAAGCTAAAGACAAAGAAAGCATGCTTCTTCTTCTTTTGCCACATGAGCAAGGGACAAGAAGAGAAAAACATGGCTCCTTATTATTTTACTTATCCAAATCAAGTATCTTGGAAGGGTTTGTGACTTCTTATTATTTTACTTATCCAAATCAAGTATTTTGGAAGGGTTTGTGACATTTATAGCTAGGAGGAAGCCACCAAGTTTAGTTACTTGCCATGACTACATAGCCTAAGATATGTCACAAACATGTCCTTCATTTCATTTCGTAATATTCACACATCATACTCAAGGATTAAATGCAGGGAGATTGTTTGTTACAAAAATATGATCATTGCTACTCTTGAAATAGGTAGAGAAATGTAGAAAAAGACAATCTACAATGGCATGCTAGTACAAAACCATGATAGTGTCCCACTCCATAATTTTTCACTATCATTCGTAGAGTTATTAAAGGCTCATAAAGAGATTTGCTAATAAAAAGCTCTAGCATTGGGTCAAAATACATTAAGTTGTACTCAAAATATATACAACACACTTGAAAAAATCATAATAATAAAAAGTTATTGTTATGAGTTATTGAGGCTCATGTTAATAAAAAGCCATGGCATTGAGTGAAAATATATTAAATTTTACTCAAAGTATATATAACACACCTGAAAGATCCCTGCCCACTCCGCGCAACGAATTCGGGGGTGCTAGCAGGCGAAAGTAGCACTTCTTGCGTGGGACGAAGCCTCTCACTCAGGGCCTTGCCCACGGATGTCCGGACAAGAGATTAATCCCTCGGTTCTTCCAAAATCAAACCCGAAAAAACTTCCCTCGCCCAGAAAGCACGGGCGATTCCTCTAGGATATTTTATTACTAACGTAGTGGCAAGGTCATCACTAACCAAACTGATCCGACTAAACTCGTAAGTCACATGGTCAGATCAAGGAAAAGACTTGCACTTGGATCATAGAGACCAACGCTTTTTTCCTCATCGAGAGGCACAACCATTGATTCTTTTCCATAGAACAACAACTGTCCAGGATTTACTTCATCTATCATACCATAACAGAATTGAGTCTCAGCCGACCACCCAACCACTGTGGTGATAGAATCCGTTTAGGAATTTGGTTATGTTTTGTCCTGGGTACCAAGGAAAAGAGTTCCCAGGTCCCCTAGCCGCTGCTTCATGCAAACTTCAAGATAGTCACACCACTTACACACCCAATATGAAATTGCCTGTTTCACAGATTCAGCTAACTTTAAAACAATCTTTTAATGAAATCATAGTATCACTGATCATAACCCTCCAAAATATCCGGTTGAATTCTAGTTTCCAATCATTCCTTCATCGGTGTACCTATGGCATCATTGGCAACCAGAACGCTCCACCTGTCCACTCATCAGGGGCCTTCAATAGTTCCTAGCTCATAGTACCCGAAAATATATTCACTTATAAAAATCCAGATGGACTCTCCATTGAAGATCAGCAAGATCAACCAACAGATCCATATAAAAGAGCCATGGACTCATCCGTTGAGGACCAGCAAGGTCAATCAACCAGATCCACGCCCAAATTTAGAAAACAACTCTTACTCATTGTTCCAATATCTTCCTCGACGCAAGCGTGGGTATCTTCGGTGACCCAGAGCCCGACCACCATATGGTCAGCACCCTCTAGGATCCTTCGCAGGTCACCTAGCGCTTCACTCATAGGCCACTTCCTTGGTCCCTCATCCACCGTACCGGAAGCTCACCATTTAAATCGAACCGAGGCTGGTCAAGACCTCGGCCGACCGTGCTACGCAAGACGTCCTCCGTTGACTCTCCGTCAGCTGTTGCAACTTTATCACTTAGGTCTCCATGACCTCATTCACAAGACGGTCAAAATGCTTCCCCAGCATTCTTGACATAAAACAATCATTTAAAAATAGGTCATAAATACAATTTCTATAACGAACTTTTGTCTTTCCACATTGTTCCACATCAATCCACATTACTTAATCCAAGTCCAATTATATGTATTCCCAATCACATCATTTTCCATCTCATCACATCTTTCCACATTTATACTCATCACATCTCATCCACTCGCATTTACCCATATCCACATCTCATCCACTCGCATCTATCCATATCCACATCTCATCCACTCGCATCTATCCATATCCACATCTCATCACATAACATTCATTCACATCTCATCCATTTATATCTACCTTGATCCACATCACATCACATCCATTTCACCTCACATCTCATTCATTCACATCTATCCTGATTCACATCCCATCACATCTCATCCATTCACATCACATCTCATCTCATCCATTCATATCACATCTCATTCATTCACATCTATCCCGATTCACATCCCATCACATCTCATCCCATTCATTCATATCTATCCTGATTCACATCACATCACATCACATCCATTCACATCACATATCATCCATTCACATCTATCCCAATTTACATCATATCAGATCACATCCATTTCACATCACATCTCACCCATGCACACTTATCCCGACTCACATCACATCACATCCATTCACATTCATCACATTCATTGTATCCCCATTCCATCACATACATTCTATCCACACATTACATCATGTCCACATCTATCCACATCATATCTCATTCATTCCATCCACTTTACATCACATCCACATCATATCTCATTCATACACATCCCATATCATTCATCCACATCCATCCAATCATTCACATGCACCACTATCCACATCTATCCATACATTCACATCTATCACTTTACATCCACATATATTCACATCACATCACATTTCATCCACATCTCTGTACATTACATCACATCTCATCCACATTCACATCACATTCACATCCACATCTCTTTACATTACATCACATCTCATCCACATCCACATCCACATCCCCTTACATCACATCACATCTCATCCACATCCAAATCTCTTTTTAGCACATCACATCTCTTTTCAGCACATCACATCTCATCCACATCCATATCACTTTCACATCCACATCCCTTTACATTACATTCTTTCACATACACATCCACATCCATTTACATCACATTCTTTCACATACACATCCACATCCATTTACATCACATTCTTTCACATACACATCCACATCCATTTACATCACATTCTTTCTCATACACATCCACTTATGGTAATTTCCGCTCCAAGAGTGTGTGACAGAGCTAGTGTGACATCTCTTATGATGTACTTCATGGATGTATTATGAGATTAAGCATTATATAAGCAATATGCATCTTATGAGCTATGGGTGCCCGATCGGCCACATGTGTGGTGTGAACACTAATGGCCTTATATTTAAGTCAATATCTCCTCAAACTGCAATATACTCTCCCATTGTGCAATAATTGAGCCTTACGAAAAGTATTGCTCTCCGAATGAGTATATGGATGAGTATATGTAGAGGGATCTAGAAAAGCAAAATCATGTATGTAAACCTTCAAATAGGGCAAAAAGTGTTGCATGCCATGAACATATATGTCTGGTTTATCCTCTTATAAAGATCCCTAATACTCAAGATGTGTAGTACAAAAGGCAAAACATCTAGATCAGAGTTTTGTTCGAAGCATTTTTGTCTATTTTTAAAGAGAGAGAGAGAGAGAGAGAGAGAGAGAGAGAGAGAGAGAGAGTCTTCAAGTAGCCTCTCTTCCATCTCTATTTGTGTGTATGTGTGTATGTGTGTCTGTGTGTGGTGGGAGACCACCTTGGTCACAACTGCTAGGTGTGTACACTTTATCAGTTCTTCAAGTAACCATCTCTATTTGTGTGTATGTGTGTCTGTGTGTGGTGGGAGACCACCTTGGTCACAACTGTGAGCTAGGTGTGTACACTTTATCAGTTCGTTCATAAACAATCACTTATATAACAGGGAATTTTTCTCCACAAAACATTTCTTTATTTATATAAAAGTTGCAATATGTACATAGAGCACCTCGGCTCCAGAAGTCAAAATCTCCTTGGGAGACGCATAAGACGACGGTACTGGGCTATAGACATGCCCTGATACAAATGTTCCCTTACTGCCAAGGAAGCTACTATCTTCTCCTTATTATTAGGAATAAAGCGACTAAGGAGTCTGTAGATTTGGCAAGAAAGTCTAAAATTTCGAGGCATTGAGTGATATAAAATAACACTATGTATCACTTTCAGCCTCATCAAAATCATGGTTAATGAGAGATTCTACCTCAGCATCGCACGCTGGTCACAAGAGGCGTGGACATACTGCCCTGGCGCAAACCACTTGTGCTGTCGTCTCTCCGTTGGGTTAGGGAAATACAGACCCTCGAAATGGCCTGCGAGTTTGGCTCAGCTTGTTCAAGTTGTAGCAGAAGAGATGAGATGCTCGAAGGCGAACGCAGTCATGTCTTGTGATGACTGGGTGAGGTCGAGAACACCAGATAAGTGTGGAACTTCCATGTATAAAACCAAATTCTTTGATTAAAATTCTTCATTAATGAAGGTTGAGGAATGAAAATACAATATGTAAATACTCTTACTGAGTTTTTATTACAATTTTCTGATAAGAATTCGTTTCTCGTTATTAGCTTTCAACAAAGCTCTAATACCAATTGTGAGACCCCTGCCCCACTCCGCGGTGCCCCCTCCGAGGGCACTGGAGGCAAAAGCAGCGTCAGCCTCTCGCATGGGGCGGGGATCCACACTTGGGGCCTCGCCCGCGGCGGCGGCTGTCCGGACAAGAGACTAGCCCGGCGGTTCCTCCGAATTCGAGCCCGAAAAAACTTTCCTCGCCTGGAAGGCACGAGCGATTCCTCCAAAGAAAATCTTCTAATGGGGGAATTAATCTAACGAGTCAAAGTCTTAACTAGTTAAATTGATCCGACCGAACCTGAAGTCACATGGCCAGATCAAAGAAGAGACTTACACTTGGTCCATAAAATCACTACTTTTTTCCTCCTTTAATGTGGAACAGCCATCGCTGATTCCCTCCCCCACAGAACAAGGGTCTTCTCAGGACTTAATCTAACTAACGTAACTAATCTTATTTGTTTTGCAGCAAACAGGAACCCCCCGATCCAGCCTAACCCCAACCGGCGCGGCCAACCACCTGACCACTTTATTAGTGGGATTCCTTTTTAAAGATTTGGTTATGTTTTGCTCGGGTACCGAGGAAAAGAGTTCCTAGGCCCCCTAGCCGGCTTTCAAGCAAAATTTAAAGTAGGCATACCACGTACACACCCGATATGAAATTGCCATTTATAACAGATTCGCCTCTCTTTAAAACAATCCTTTAATGAAAATCATAATATTACTGATCATCATCCTCCAAAATTCTAAGTCCATTGTATTACAAAATGTGTCCTCTGGACTCTTCGAACGAGATCAAAAATCAAAATTTGATTCACAAAAGTCATTCTTTTTAGTCTATTTGAATCTTCCTCGATGCACGCATGGGTGTCCTAGCAACCGCGAGGCCGTGCATCACCTAGTTAGAACCCTCTAGGATCCTACTTAGGTGTCCTAGCACTTCACTCAGGGGGACTGTTTCATTGGTCCTCGCCCATCGTACCAAAAGCGTACCATTTTAACCGTACCGAGGCTGGTCAAGACCTTGGCAGGCTTTGCCGCGAGCGACGTCCCTCGACGACTCCCCGCCAGCTGTTGCAACACAAACCTCCTCTTAGTAAAACACATGCCAAATGCTTCCTCCAGCATTCTGGCATAAAACAGTCCTTTAAATGAAAACAGAGATTCTATGCAAGTAAAATTCCCAGTTTGAGATTGGTTCCACAAGACCCCTTTTTCCTTAATTCCCAATTTCATAATAATGAGAAACCTTGATATCTCATCAGGGTAATCTACCCATCATTTGACTGATTGTCCAACTAGATTCTTTGAGATTTTTGTCAAAGGAAAACTAGTTTAATTCAACGGTAGTATATTCTTTGTATTGGTCAAACTAAGTTCTAGAATTTTCTAGCTTCAGTTTGGCTGAATTTGGAGAAGATTTGGACCAGTTTAGCTCCCATTTTGATCCAGTTTGATCAAGGAGAGAGGAGAGGTAAAAATATCTTAATATTTTAAAATTAAAAACTAATCCACATGTGTGAAATAGCCTATCACCCCGAAACAGATGGCTAGACTGAAAGAGTGAACCAGGTAATAGAAGATATCCTTTGCTCATGCTGCGGGTGGCAGGGAACCCAAGAAGTGGTTAAGCCATTTGCATCTGGTTGAATTTGCTTACAATGCTTCTTATCATATTGAAGTATTGGGATGAGTCCTTTCAAAGCTTTGTATGGACAAGATTGCCTTACACCGTTGACTTGGTTTGACCCATTGATCAGAGTCGAGATGTCCAGATAAATGCTTGATGACATGGACCAGCAAATGCAATCAATCTGTAAAGATATAAAGGCAGCCCAAGATAGGCAAGAGCAATATGCAGATAAAAAGAAATCTGAGAGAGAGTTTGAAGAATCAGATATGGTCTTCATTCGAGTACGACCAAAAAGAAGTTCCTTATCCTTAGGAAAGTACAAGAAGCTCTCTCCCCCCAGATACTGTGGGATGTATGTTGTTATAAAGAAAGTGGGTGATCTAGCCTACAAACTTCTTCTGCCTCCCCATCTCAAGGTACATAATGTATTCCATGTCAGTTTGCCTAAGGAGTATGTACCCAGTCACGTGCTTGATGATGAACAATTGATTTCTCCGACTCAAGGCCAGATGGTACTCCAACCTGAAGAAATCTTGACGTTCAGGAGAAGATTCTCAGGAGCAGAGTCCTCAGAGAATTTTTAGTAAAGTGGAAGTCTTTCCTCTAGAAGACGCTACCACCTGGGAGAAAGGAGAAGAGTTGGCGAAAGATTACCCCCACTTTGCTAGATGAGGACATCTTGCGTTTTTCAAGTGGGAGAGGATGTAAGATTCCTCCTGAGCCTGAATAATGAATAAGCTTTACTTCAATCCCCTATAATCATTCCCTATCTCTGAATACAAGAAAATATTTTTTTTTTGTGTTTGCCTAGAGAGATAAAAAATTCTAGAGAGAGATAATTCAATATTGAGATATTTTTGGATAAACAAATTCTCCTAATATCAAAAATATGTTTGTGTGAAATAGAAATTCAAAATAAATTTTCCAAGGTGCATTAGGAATCAATTAAAAATGATTTAAAAGACCTTAGCCTAAGGGTTAAGATTTTGTGAAATTTTTGGATTATAGTCCAATTAAGGTTCCTATGGGCCAATAAGATTAATCCAAGTGTTGAGATGAGAAAAATCTAATAAATAAAAGAAAATACCCAAAAATGAGTAAATGCTCACATAAGATGAAGAGTTGACTAAGTACAAGATTTATTAGTTAAAAACTATGAGATATTACTAAAAAAATGAGATATTTTGGAATAATGATACATTTTTGACACCTTGGTAAGGAGGGGGGGAGACCATCCTTCATCCAATTTGTACCCAAGAACTCGACTCATTTCCTGAGGAGTCTTGCTTTCCTACATCAGAAGGGTAGCAATAGGGGCAAAGAATTTGTCCTGCATAATTCTCTCCCTTTTGCTTCACTGATTAATGGATTTGACACCACTGTAATTGCAAGCAAGGAGGCTTTTCTCTTGAGTGCATCTGCCACCACATTTTCTTTCCCCAGTCGATAATTAATTTAAAAATCAAATTCTTGCAGGGTCTGTATCCATCTCCTTTGACGCATGTTGAGATCCCTTTGGGTGAAGATCCACTTCAGACTTTGATGATCTGTCATCAAGGTGAACCTTTGTCCCAAAAGATAATGTCTCCACAACTTCAGAGCATAAACTACTGAGAGTAACTCCCAAGTCATCGGACGGCACAATTTCTCTCATGTGTTGAGAGTTTTTTGGATTCATAGGCCACTGCATGACCTTACTGCATAAGAGCACTGCCTAAGGCAAACCCATTGGCATTAGTAACCACCTCAAAGGGTTTGGTAAAATCTGGCAATTTAAGGATAGAGTTGGTTACTAAGGCTGTCTTTAGTTTATCAAAGACACTCTGACACATTGCAGTCCACTAAAAAAGTGTACTCTTCTTTGAGAAGGTTAGTTAAAGGGGATTCTATCTGAGCATACCTAGGTATAAAGATACCATCCGGTTAATCCTAGGAATCCTCTGAGACTTCCTTTACCATCTTGGGTTTGACTGCTTGGATCTTTGCGGGGTCAGGAGAAATCCCATCTTTTGATACTATGAATCCCAAGTATTCCACTTGGTCAACAGAGAAAGAACACTTGCTCTTTTTTGCAAAGAGTTGGTGTTTCCTTAGGATTTCCAAGACCTTGCGCACATGATCTTCATGATCTGCAACATTCTTTGAGTATACCAGGATATCATCAAAGAAGACAAGAACAAAATCATCCAAGTATTCTCTGAGAATATCCTGCATAAGATGATTAAATGTCACCGGGGCATTAGTCAATCCAAACGGCATGACTGTGAACTCATAATGCCCATAGCGAGTATAGAATGCTGTCTTTAGGATGTCATGTTCTTTGATTCGGATCTAGTAGTACCTGGATTTGAGATCTATCTTTGTGAACATTTGGGTCCCACTTAACCGATCCAGAAGTTCATCAATCCTAGGGATAGGATACTTATTTTTAATGGTTAATTGATTCAATCCTCTGTAGTCAATACCGAGTCTTAATGTTCCATCTTTCTTCTTTTGAAAGAGAACGGGCGCACCCCAAGGTGAGACACTGGGTCTAGCGAATCCCTGCTCTAACAGTTATCTTAACTGCTCCTTAAGCTCTATGGCTTCAGGGACTGGCATTTTGTATGCACGCTGGGATACTGGCTAAGCTCCGGGGGTTAACTGGATCTCATGATCTACTTCGTGAGACGGAGGCATCTCAGTCAGCTCTTCAGGAAACACATTTGCATACTCACTTAACCACTCTGGTTCTTTAGCCTTGCATTTTATATCTACTGGATTCATCCTAACGACATAAATAGCTTGCCTCTTTCTGAGCCCTTTTAATAATTTGGAAGCCTTGACTAATTGTAGCATTGGGGATCCAGAAATTCCAGTTCCTTGAACTTTATTCCCGTGAAGGTCAAGGAAAGAGATGGTTCCTTTGTGACAATGAATGTCAGCCTGATTCTTTTGGAGCCAATCCATTCCAAGGATTCCATCATATATTCCCAAGGGTAGGACTCTCAACTGGCACTCTGTTATGTTCCCATCTAGACTAAACTGAATAGGGTTTGTCTCTCAAGGTGTGTGAAAAGAATCTTTCCACTGGTGGCCAATTCCACTTGCATAGGTTTCCTTGATTTTTGATTTAGGACTAATTTACGCAGACATCCTGGGGAAATAAAAGAATGAGTGTTGCCTGAATCAATCAAAAGCTTGAATTCCTTACCCTGGTACTCTGCTGGAGTAGTCTGGAGGACTGAAAATTGATGGTTATTCCCCTGATGCTCTATTGCTGCATAGATCTGTCCTTTTTCTTCCTCCACTTCCTTAGCTATAGTGATAGCTCTACCTGCTGCAGTCTGAGGTGGAACTCTCTCTCTTTGGTTGTGCCTAGTGAGATGAAAATTTCTAGAGAGTAGTAATTCAATATTGAGATATTTTTGGATATATAAATTCTATAAATATCAAAAATATATTTCCTTGAAATAGAGAATCAAAATAAATTTTCCAAGGTGCAATTGGGATTGATTAAAAATGATTTAAAAGACCTTAGCCTATGGGTCAAGATTTTCTAAAAATTTTAGATTATGGTCTAATTAAGGTTCCTATGGACCAATAAGATTAATCCAAGTGTTGGGATGAGATAAATCCAATGAATAAAAGAAAATACCCAAAAATGAGTAAATGCCCACATAAGATGAAGAGTTGACTGAGTACAAGATTTATTAGTTAAAAATTATGAAATATTACTAAAAAAATGAGATATTTTGGAGTAATCATACCATTTTGACATTGTGGTAAGGAAAGGGGGAGCCTTCAAGGAGGTGCCTATTTCACACATGTGAAGGAGTTTTAAACTCAAAAATATTAAGATATTTTCATCTCTCCTCTCTCCTCGATCAAACCAAATAAAAAAGGGAGCCAAATTGGTCCAAATCTTATCCAAATCCAGCCAAACTGAAGCTAAAAAATTCTAGAACTTTGTTGGACTCAGTTAGTGGCCTCCCTCACCTATAAATAGACCCTCATTCTTTTGTATTCTCATCTATGAACTAGCCAATGTGAGTATTACTCTAAAATAAGCACATTTTCTATTATCCTCTACAATTTGGAGAGGTTGGTTCTCTCTCTCTTCAACCTTCTTTGGAGTCTTCATCAACATACTAAACCAATTGATTGCCTCTCCTAAGAGTAAAGAATCAAGCAAAACAAGAGATAAAGTGTGACTTTATGATTTTTTTTCTTCTTCTAAATGTTTTTCACTTCTCAACCCCTCTCAAGCTTGAGAAGTATTCAATTGAATGGTTCTTCAATGTAAATGAAGCTCTCTAATGAATTTTAGTGATTAATAACATAAGGTTTACATTTATGCTTAAATTAAAATATTTTTTAAGCATATCTCTCTCTCCCCCAAAGAATGGTCATTCCTATGACCTATTCTATATTCAAATGATGCTTCTCATGAAGCAATTCTTAATTCTAAAAGTAAACTATATGCTTGTCAAATTAGAGGCTAAAGAAGTGGCTTTTTTATGATTTTATATTACTTAAATTATGATAAACTTAGGAATCAAGTCCATAATTGGATATTGATCTAAATGATAGTTATTCTATCATATTGTAGTACTAAACCTTATGCTTTTCAAAATTATTGAGAATTATCAGTAATAGTAGCGGAGCTATGGTAAAATTTCTAGAAAATTAACACATAAATCATTTTCATACATAATATGAAAAGAGCACTTCCTCCCATATTCTAGGATTAGTCATCCTAGGTTAATTGAATAATTCTCATCATAACCATGGAAAAATTAATTTTTAATGCTTATGCATAAATAGTTAATTAGGGGAAAAGAGAAATTTCTAGTAATTTATTTTTATGATAAAAGAGAAATTCCCATGACAATGGAAGTCCATGTATTCTAATGGAGAAAGAGAAATACCAAGATAATGGATATTTTATTAAAAAAAGAATTTTAGTTAAATTTATTTTTATGCATAAATAAATTTAATGATGAAAGAGAAATTCTCACCATATTTGGAGTTCAATCATTTAAATGAGAAAAGTGGAATTTCTAGTATAATGGAGTTAATGGAGATTTTTATTTAATTTTTAAGAGAAAATTTAGTTAAATTTATTTTTATACATAAATAAATTTAATGATGAAAGAGGAACTCCCACCATATTTGGAATTCAATCATTTAAATGAGAAAAGGGAAATTTACAACATAATGGAATTAATGGATATTTTTATGTAATTTTTAAGAAGAATTTTAGATAGATTTAATTTATGAGATAAAAGAGGAATTTTCATGATAATTGGATTACACTCATTAAATGAGAAAAAAAAGGAATTCCAAGTTTATTCAAAAAACTAGATATTGGTATTTAGTCAAAAGAAGAACTTTTGTGATATTTAAGAAAAGAAGGATTTGAATTAATTTTTAGTGTCAAAAGATGAATTTCCACTGTAATTCTACCTAAGGAATTAAGGTCAAGAAATTATGTGGCAGAAAGAATATCTTTAGATATTTTAATTGGTAAAATCACTAAATTGGTATTTACCCAAAATTAGATGTTTATCTGAAGGGAATCCTTGTTAGAACTAAATCGAATAAATTTGGTTGGACTACGAGAGAGACGGAAAGTAAATCTACTTGTCCATCTCTCAATGTCAATCAAGCAAAAACTTCGTGACCAATTCCAGTTCCTAAATACAAAGAATAGACTACCGTTGAACTACACTAGTTTTCCTTTGACCGAACTCACCAAGAATCTAGTCAAAAAATCAGTCAGATGATGGGTAGATTACCCTGATGAGAGATCAAGGATCCTCATTATGAAATTGAGAATTATGGAAAAAGGGGTTTTGTGGAATCAATCTCAAACTATGAATTTTACTTGCATTGGAACCTATGTTTTTCATTTAAAGGACTGTTTTACGCCATAATGCTGGGAGGAAGCATTTGGCATGTGTTTTACTAAGAGGAGGCTCGTTGTTTGGGAATAGCGGGTGGGGATTCATCAAGGGACGTCGCTCGGTTGCGGAAAAGCCTACCGAGGTCTTGACCAGCCTCGGTATGGTTAAAATGGTGCGCTTCCAGTACGATGGGCGAGGACCGACGAAGCGGTCCCTGAGTGAAGTGCTAGGACACCTAAGGAGGATCCTAGAGGGTTCTAACCACGCGATGCACGGGCTCATGGTTGCTAGGACACCCATGCATACGTCGAGGAAGATTCGGATGGACTAAAAGGAAAGATTTTTGTGGATCAAATTTTGATACTGGATCTCGTTGGTTGGCCAGTTGGTCTTCAACGGAGAGTCCAGAGGACACATTTTGTAATACAACGGACTCAAGAACTTTGGTGGATCATAATCAGTAATATTATGATTTCTATTGAAGGATTGTTTTAAAGCCAGCCGAATCTGTTATAAATGGCAATTTCATATGGGTGTGTATGTGGTATGCCAACCTTAATTTTTGCATGAATCGCCAGCTAGGGGGCCTGGGAACTCTTTTTCTCGGTACCTGGGCAAAACACAACCAAATCTTTATAAAAGAATCCCACCAATACAGAGGTCGGGTGGTTGGCTAACCCATGGGCTGTAGGCTGGATCAGAGGATTCGTGCGAAACAACTAGATGCGATTAGTTACAATAGCTAGATTAAGTCCTGAGAAGACCTTGTTCTTTGGGAGGGGATCAGCAGTTGTCCCTCCTTAAAGGAGGAAAAAAGCGGTGGTTCCATGGACCAAGTGCAAGTCTCTTCTTGATCTGACCATGTGACTTCAGGTTCGGTCAGACCAGTTTAACTAGTTAAGACTTTGACTCGTTAGAGTAATTCCCCCATTAGGAGATTTTCCCATGGCAGAATCGCCTGTGCCTTCCGGGAGAGGGGAGTTTTTCTGGGCTCGGTTTTGGAAGAACCACCCGGGCTAGCCTCTCATCCGGACATCCGCGGGCGAGGTCCAGAGTGTGGATCCCCACCCTGCGTGCGACGCGGGAGGCCGACGCCGCTTCCGCCGCTGCCGACGCACCGGTCGCTGGTTGGTGTCACAATGGTTCCTCCATGCCACCCTGGCTATTTCTACAATTTTCAGCCTGGCAAGAGCCATTTTGCTGTGCTCATTGTAACCGGTGACATCAAAATTCTCCTCCATTACTTCAACCCATTTCTCTACAGCTTCACCCAAGTTCTTCCCTTCACCTTTGAAGGGTCCTGGCTGAGTTCTGTGAAGAGCCTTGTGAATGTCAAGGTCAAGCTCTTCTTCATCAGTGAGAGGTTATGGCTGACGGCCACGGTTCCCTCGCCTCATGATTCTGCCAAAAATGATATATTATTAAATTTTTATTTTGATATCGTCCACGAGATCCTAAGACTTAAGAGGTTCAGAAAACAATTTCTTAAACAAGATAAATGATCTTATTGGAGATCTATGACATATGTCCGGTAACAAATTTTTCTTTATCAGTTCGTCCATAAACAATCACTTATACAATAGGGAATTTTTCTCCACAAAACATTTCTTTATTTATATAACAGTTGCTTATGCTCGGATCTCATAGCATGTAATGTTGAGAGATTAATCTTTTGTGTGACAAATACGTCGGCCAAGGTGAGGTTTTATTAGTTTTGAATTGGAGTTGAAGTAGAGGATAAAGGCATAGAAGATCATTAGAGCTACCAACAAGTCTCTAGGCATTGGGTCATACATGGGCCAGGCTTACACCCGTGCCATGGTCTCCCCATGTAGAGATGTACCTAGAGGGTTGGCATTGATGAGGTTAACTGCAAGTGCAATTGTTTGTGTGTGCTATGAGATGCCAAGAAGTGGGGGGAAAATGATGCCCATAGTGAAATATATAGGTGACGTACATGGGTAATGGGTGGAAGGTGTACCCGTGTGTGCGTACTTGTCCAAACAAGGACTTTTCTAACTTAACTGCTTTGTTTGACTCTCTTTGCTACTTTCTTCGATGACATCTCTTTTCATGAGAAGTCAAGATCATTAGAGAGTTTGAGGCATGGCAATGGATTTGCACATGGTTGTTCCCACCACAGTTGTTGCTACTACAAGGGATTTGGCTATGGCTTGATGGATTTGGCATTATCAAGCACCTTGGATAGAGGTAGTGTGAATCAATGGGTGGGGTGGTCAAAGACAAGGCCACAAAATGTTCCTACCGATTGTAGGAAGGTTCAAGCTATGGGTCATACCATGGGCTAGGCTTGTGCCCACCAGGTCCCCCCTATCTAGATATGTACCTGGAGGGCTATCGATGATGAGGCCCACTGTAGGTTCATTTATATAGTTCCTATGTGTCTATAATATGCAAAGGCCGCCATGGTCTCCTCATCTAGAAATGTACCTAGAGGGTTGTCGATGATGAGGCTCAGTGTAGGTCGTGTATGAATAGTGTTTATGTGTCTATAACATGCAGAGCCTATGTATATATTGTTGAGAGATGTAATCGTGGTGTTGTGTGTATGTGGGAAAGCACCCTAAAGGTGCAAGATATTGTGGTGAGATAGGAATGCCGCATGTAATATTGTATGGTGTGAGAGTGTTGACCAAAAGGAGTGGAAAAGGAGTTGCCACATGGATGACGACATGTAAAGTGGGATAAGGCTAGAAAGCCTATATCATTGTATGGTTCATTTGTGACATGCAATAGAGCTATTGTTGAGTGTTGCAATCTCTCTCTCTCTCTCTCTCATGGAGTTTTTAGTGTGGTTTAATCCACCTTAATTATGTTGCTTAAGCTTAATCCTTGTCTATCACCATGATCAATCCCATTTTTGGATTGTTAACATGGTATCAAAGCTTGGGTGGGCTCTTGGTTGTGGTGATTATTATGTATATTAGCTTGCTTATGGTGATTATTATGTATATTAGCTTGCTTATGTGTTCATATGATTAAGCATTATTTTCAGTTTATTATGAAAAAAATATGCACACTCATATTATCATTTGGATTTGCATTTGTGAGGATTTGAGAGATATTTGGAGATGCTATTCTCAAGTTTGAGAGGAGATTTGCAACAAGGAGGTTGCATAGAAGCTGCCCAAGAGAGTTGCAAATGGGAGTTTTGCAATATGGAAAGCGTGCTCATTATCATGGAAGCTGAAAATGGAGATTTCAGCAAGTATGAAGACTATGGAGTCTTCGGTGTCAACAAGGAAGCCAAGAAAAGCTTTGTGAAGGTATTTTGAGAATTTTTGCCTCAATTTTTTGGTATTGAGCATGGGAGGATGCTTAATGTTCAATGAAGGGTTGCTTAGTGATGGGATTTTTGAATCCCACAGTGCGGGCAAAGAGTGTATGAGGTGTATTCTTGCCAAAATTAGTGGCAAGAAGACTATGGGCTCAAGATGGAGTCCATGGTGTTATGTATGTAAAAGAAGGATACATGTGGTTTACTCATGAAAGATGGGCAATGTTTGGTGGAAGCCTCTAGAGTTTTCACATTGATTTGCACTTTGGTTTCAAGAGAAACCTTGTGGAGAAGCACCCTTGAATGGTAGCATGCATGTGGATTTCATTGAGGAGATTCGAATGGTGGCCATACAATGGCTAAGATAACCTCATGAAAGAGGTTATGGTGGAGGCAAATCATTGTAGCTAAATGGAGCTGCATATGTACACAAGGAACTTGGGTGTCGAGTGGGTAGAGACCCAACACAACCAAGGCTCAAAAGCAAGCTTGGCATCAAGTGTACCAAAGGAAAAGCCGCATGAACAATCCAAAGGATCTCAGAGGGCTTTTGTAAGATGAGGGGCTCAAGAAAAAACAATAGTAAAAGACTATGAAAAAAATGCATAAGCAGAAAAGGTATGTTGTCTGGCCATCAAAGAAGCAATGAGGCAGCATCAGAAATAGATGAGCGCTTTCTGGAGGTGAGGCATCACCTTGATTATTGAAGCTTTGGACCGATGGGTTACAATGAGCGTGCGTGTAGTGAGAAAGCATTGTAGCCGAAAAATGAATCAACGACAATTTGACCACCCATGGGAATTTGAAGCTTCATGTAACAGAGAGCTTATGCAGCAGAGACGAAGGCATAGCTCATAGTGTTCAGAATAAGAGCATTGAAGCTTGGTGACATCAGAAGCGCAGTAGATATACGAAGATGGTGGGTGGATAAGGGCCACCCATCACCATGGCCCTGTGCTTTGAGGGAATACGCAATGACGCACCCAGTTCAAAGGAGGTGCAAGCAACAACTATGGCGTGATGACTACAACAGTAGCAAGAACAAGGTCACCATAGCTTGGCGAGGCAAGGTCAAAATAAGCCCGAGGAGGAAGAAGACCCATTGGCTGTGGGTCCCAAAGTTGCAGCGTGTAGCAGCATTCAAAGCGGCCGCAGCCCTTTCTAATCCTTTACACTTTCCATAGCAAGATGAAACCTTGAAATCCTACAAAGATAGATCAGAGTTTGATGAGTGGCAACAAAATGCCATGTGCCCTACTCGCCACGTCAAACATTTGCCATTCACATATCCTTTATCCAAGGAGATAAGGTGTTTTTTTGTTAGAAAATTAATGGTATGTTTTGTCACAAAGAAATTGCTCATATGCCTGTTATTATGTACACGGGAGAGAACTTCCCTTAGCCTTGAAAAATCATAGGCAAATATCAACTTATGCTAAATGCCGTGGTGAATGATGTAAAAAATTTTATGACCACTATGTTTTGAGATGGTACTCTGCCCTTGCCTTGATGCATAAAATGGATATGTATTTTTTGTTATCACCCATTGGTATGAGGGTTTCCCTGCCCGAGCTCACCTAGAAGCTCAAAATGGTTGTCGTGTGATGTGTGCATGAGCGATGCACGTGTGAGGTGCATGTGCATGGGTTGGTTCCCACCCAAACTTCTACGTTCAAGTTGGACTCAATGGTTTCGCTGCTGTGAGCGAGTTGGCTCAAAATGGACTAGGTGTCTAAGATGTTAGCGCACACATGTTCATTTGATGGACACTCCAATGTATCATTGAGGGGGAGTGTTGAGAGGTAGCGATTGCGGTTGTGCAATGCTACATTGATGGGTGATGGGTGATGGGTGAGTTGTGGAACACCTCGATTAAGAGGGGGTGTTGAGAGATGTAATCGTGGTGTTGTGGAACACCTCGATTAAGAGGGGGTGTTGAGAGATGTAATCGTGGTGTTGTGTGTATGTGGGAAAGCACCCTAAAGGTGCAAGATATTGTGGTGAGATAGGAATGCCACATGTAATATTGTATGGTGTTTGAGTGTTGACCAAAAGGAGTGGAAAAGGAGTTGCCACATGGATGATGACATGTAAAGTGGGATAGGGCTAGAAAGCCTATATCATTGTATGGTTCATTTGTGATATGCAATAGAGCTATTGTTGAGTGTTGCAATCTCTCTCTCTCTCTCTCTCTCTCTCTCTCTCTCTCTCTCTCTCTCTCATGGAGTTTTTAGTGTGGTTTAATCCACCTTAATTATGTTGCTTAATCCACCTTAATTATGTTACTTAATCCTTGTCTATCACCATGATCAATCCCATTTTTGGATTGATCATGATCAATCCCATTTTTAATTATGTTGCTTAATCCTTGTCTATCACCATGATCAATCCCATTTTTGGATTGTTAACATATATTGCAGGTGGCATGCATGGGTATTGGGCAAAAGGTGGGCCTATGTAGAAGCTTCGTCTGGTGAAAACTCCAACACACTACTTTATTTGGCACTTATTTTTCTACTTTCTTTGACACTTATTTGTCTGCTTTCTTTGACACTTATTTGTCTACTTCTTTGTCTGCTTTCTTCGACACTTATTTGTCTTCTTTCTTTGACACTTATTTGTTTGCTTTCTTTGACACTTATTTGTCTGCTTCTTTGTCTGCTTTCTTTGACACTTATTTGTCTGCTTCTTTGTCTGCTTTCTTTGACACTTATTTGTCTGCTTCTTTGTCTGCTTTCTTTGACACTTATTTGTCTGCTTCTTTGTCTGCTTTCTTTGACACTTATTTGTCTACTTCTTTGTCTGCTTTCTTTGACACTTATTTGCCTACTTTTTTTATTTGTCTACTTTCTTTCACACTTATTTCTTTGACTCTTACGCATGGTTTGAGATAAGAAGTTTGTAATGAGGCTGGCCGATAAGGTGGGTGGGAATGAGATTAGGTTGTCCATGCGAATGGAAGAATTTTGGACACCCAATTTGGTAGGTACATAGGTAAACCACCAACTATGGGTGGCTTGCTGGACATGGCCAAAGGGATCTAGGGGCTTCTTGAGCCTCTTTTTTATGTTGGTGGCTATTTGGTCCACATGCTTGAAGCATGGCAATGTCCATGGAAAGAAGAGAAGCAATACAAAGCTTGTGTAGCTGAGGTTGAACTTTTGAAATGCCTAACACTATCGACATTGGGCCAAGCAAGGATGCTTTTACCTTTTGGGCATCTCTACCTTGGTTGATTAGTATAGATGTAGGCTTGTTTTATGCCTTGGAGGGAGATGCAGAGCGTGGTTATTTGAATCACTACATTTTTTGGCTTCGGTTACATTGATGGCTCTTCACCCTAGTTAGGTGCTATTCTTGGTTCTCTTCGGCGGAAGGTTTTCATTTACCTTCTCTTGCCCTCTCTCTCTCTCTCTCTCTCTCTTCTTCTCTTGTGTTCTATTGTGTGCTGTCTCTCTATTTTCTCTCTCGCTTGCTCTATTTCTCATATTATTGTGATAAAAATAAATAATAATAATAAAATTTAAGAGCTTTTTTGGTTAGTTTTTTTTAGTGAGATGATGTGGCATACATGATGATGTGATGACGTGAACCCTTTTCTGGGTAATGATTTGGTGACATAATCCTACATGAGATGACATGAGCCAACTTTTTTTCTAAAAGTTTTTTTGGGTGATGACATGGCAATGTGAGCCTATATGATGATGTGGTGACGTGAGATTTTTTTTCCAAGTTTTTTTCATGTAATAATGTGGCAGCATGAGCTTACATGATGACATGGCGAAGTGAGCCTACATGATGACATGGCAACATGAGCTAACTTATCATTTTTTAAAGTTTATTTTTTCCAAGTGATAGTGTGGCCATGTGAGCCTACATGATGATGTGGTAACATGAGCTTGTGTGTGATGATGTGGTGACATGAACCTACGTGATGATGTGGTAACATAAGCCTACGTGATGATGTGGTAACATAAGCCTACATGATGATGTGGGGATGCAAACAAACTCTTTTTTTTCCAAGTTATTTTTTTCGGGATGACATGGTGATGTGAGCTTAGATGTGAGATTACATGATGATGTGCTGACATAAGCCAATTGTTTTTTTAATTTTAAATTTTTAATAAGGTTTTGAATGGGTGTTTGTGTGTGTGTGTTTAAAATTTTTTCCTAAGGAGGGGCTATTTCAAAAATTTAGGGGGAGAATTAAAAAAGATCTAAAGGGCCTAAGGAGGGGTAGTTTATAGGGGGAGGGTTGAGTATGCATGCATATATGTGTGGGTGCACATACGCGTGAGTGTGGATGTGTGTATGTGCTATGTGATTATAGGAGTATGTGCTATGTGCTATGTTCTTGTAGGTGTATGTGCTATGTGCTTGTAGGTGTATGTGCATAGACATAATTTGTAAGAGGCAGGGTGTAAGGGTACATAGGTGATGTGCACATGTGCAAGTGAGTATGTGTAAATGGGTGCATACACGTTGTAAATAGGAGTGTGGGAACAATGTGGATGGGTGAACATACAAATGTGTGAGTGGATGTGCAATGTGTGCATGTAAATGTGTGAATGTGGGGAATGGGTGGGGTGTACACACAATTGTAATGGTGAGTGCACATGCAGTGAAATTGGTAGTGCGATGCATATGGGGGAGCTATGCACATGTGAGTGAATGTGCATGTGTGCACGGGTGCATGGATGTGCACTTGCACGTGTGAGTGAAAGTGGGGGAGTAGTGCATGTGGTAAGGGATGATACATATAAAGGGGTGTATGCATATGTGTGTAAATGGGTGAAGGTCTTAGCATGAAAGATAGAATTCTTTGTAACTACCATTCCACTTTAGCTGCTGTCAGTGCAAATTGGAGTAGGGGTGGTAGTGTACTTCAATATGTTTGGTCCCAGTTGAAAGATAGGATTCTTTGCAATTGCCATTGCACTTCTATCAGTGAAAATTGGAGTAGGGGTGCCTATTTAGACACAAATATCCTCCATTAATCTTCTCAACCATACACATCCAACTATCACAGCGAATGTTGCTCTGTATTCAACTTCACAAGATGAGGTTGCCATAGTTGGTTGCTTCTTGTTTAGCCTAGAGATACATGAGTGTCTAAGGAAGAAGCAATTTCACGAGATGAGGTTGCCATAGTTGGTTTCTTCTTTCTTAGCCTAGAGATGCATGAGTGTCCAAGGAAGAAGTAGTTTTCAGATGTGTGGATTGTCGTGTATCATAGTCACCTACCCAATCGAAATCAAAGAAGGCTTATAGTTCTAAAAAATCACCCACCTTGGTTTAGAAAAATCCAAGGTCTTGAGTGCCTTAATATCTAAAAATACGTTTAATTGCCCTACCAATCCTTGGTGCCTAGGCAATGTATAAACTTTAAAAGCGATGACACACCAAACTAAATGTGTGGCCATGAGTTGCACAAATATATAAGGCATCCAACAACTTGATGATAAGTGGTTGTATTGAATGGCTCTTCAAGATTTTACAGACTGAGCTTTACACTAGGTTCTTTAGGATCCTGCACTTGTACCAATATAAAGCTTTCTTAGGCATGCATATCTTTTATTCTTGATTGGGTTGGGCAAATGCTCTTGGTTGACTACATGAACTTCTTCCTACAAATCACCATTCAAGAATGCTATTTTGATGTCCAATTGGTGTACATTCCATCCATGGCGGGATGGCCAAAGCAGTAACAAATCTGATAGTGGTTATACAAGAAGTGAGGGGAAAAGTTTCATCACATAACCGATCCCTTTCTACTAGGCATAACCTTTTGCACCAAGTCTGGCCTTGAACCTATCCATAGATCCATGAGGTATCGATTGTTTTCTTACCAAGAGGTAGATCCACTAAATCCCAACAAGTATAATTTTTTAAATGGTTTAAATTTCATCCTACATAGCTTTAACCTTATTTGGATCCTCGTGAGCCTCTTTAAAAGACTCAAGCTCATCTACATTATGAAGAGAACTAAGAAATGAAAACTTAGCAATAGAAGAGATGGTTTTAGTAATGGATCTGGTTCTACTCTACAAAGGAGTAGACAATTTGCTATCTTGCAAGATGTTTCTAACCCATTTATGCATAAGCCTAGACTGCATCTTCAAGCAGCTGACTAACACTGGCAACAAACCATCAAGCATGTTCAGGGAATTAGCATAGGTATGTTTATTGAATTTTATCATAGGATATTGTTAACCATAATGGTTAACATTATTTTAAGTGGGGTTACACTTCATGTAATCGATTTTTATGCAAAGTTACACTAAGCGCTTCATGTAAACTATATATGGGATGATCGAGCAAGTTACGACATGTGTAACTTCAATCATGAGCAATAAGCCTAGGTGTACATAGAGCTAGAGAACCAATTTTGGGCCCCCAATTATTAAATGGGTGGCCGGACATTGTAAAAAGAGAGCTCATGTATATAAGTGACTTATGAAATATGAAAAGGATATACAATCCCATTATCGCTTGATTCTCTATTCTTAGGAGAGGCCCCCAACCAATCAATTGGTTAGTATATTGAGGAAAGCTCCAAGGAAGGTTGAAGAGAGAGAGAAGCTCCAATCTCTCCAAAATGTAGAGGATTTTTAGGGGGTAATAGAAAAGATGCTTTTTCTAATGTAACACTGGCATGGTCTAGCTCACAGATGAGAATATAAAAGAATGAGGGTCTATTTATAGGTGAGGAAGGCCACTAACTAAGTCCAACTAGGTTCTAGAATTTTCCAGCTTCAGTTTGGCTGAATTTGGATAAGATTTGGACCAGTTTGGCTCCCTTTTTGATTTGGTTTGATCCAGGAGAGAGAAGAGATAAAAATATCTTAATATTTTTGAATTCAAAACTCCTTCACATGTGTGAAATAGGCGCCTCCTTGAAGGCTCCCCCTTTCCTTACCAAGGTGTCAAAATTGTATGATTACTCCAAAATATCTCATTTTTTTAGTAATAATAATTTTTAACTTATATACCTTGCACAAGAGATAGCCAAATTTAATGGGGAGCTTTTTACACATGGCCGACAAAAACCATGTATCTGCTCATGAGGAAAAATCTATGGGGGATAGTTGAGGGAAGAGATGAATGCCCAGAGGTGAGAGGGGAAAATGAGTGGAAGAGAAGGAATGAAAAAGCATTGGACTCAGTTTAAATGATGAAATCATTCATCACATCACAGGGATACAATGGGCAAAAGATGCATGGGATGAACTCAATAAATTATTTGTTGGCACACAAGCTAAAAATTCAAAGATAAATCTATTAATGCAATTCTACAAATTGGATATGAAGGAAAATTAACCTTTAATCACACACTTGAACAAATATAAAAGCATTAAGCAACAACTGGCAGCTATTGGCAAAAAGGTAGAAGATGATGAGGGACTAGTAGTGCTTTTGAAGAGTGTGGACTGAGGTGAATATGAAAACATTGTAGCAACATTAAAGAATGTACCTGAATTGAAGAATGTACCTGAATTGAAGCTACACGAGATAGAAGGGGCTCTACTAGAGCAAGAGACCAGAGGCAAAGAGAAGAAATGGTTGGACTCAACAGCAGGAGAAGAAAAAGCATTCTTCACCCGAGGAGGATTCTCTTGAGGATTTGAACGAGGAAGAGGTAGAGTAGGAGGAAGGATCTTCACTTGCCACAACTGTGGAAAGCCAGGACACATGGCAAGAGACTGCTACAGCAAACCTAGTGGATAAGGAGCGACATCAGCAAACTTCATGGAGGCTCCTAAGGAAGTGGAGTCAGATCATCTTTTCTAAGAGAGAGAGAGAGAGAGAGAGAGAGAGAGAGAGAGAGAGAGAGAGAGAGAGAGAGAGAGAGAGAGAGAGAGTGAAACCCCACAACCCAATGTAACCTACTCCAACAGAGTAAAACCACCTCTGAGCCACTGATGATGTAAGGGCCATGTGGTAGATGTATGTGTGAGCACTTTAGTCAAGGTCACGGGCACTTGTAGTAGCCTTGGACACATAGAGAGAGAGAGTGTCAAGGACTATGAGTTTAGGGACTTGAGGCACTGGTCGCGGACTATCAAGTAAGAGGGAAACTTGGTATAGGTTCCAGGTGTGCTAGGAGTATTCACTTGAGGGGAGGTGTTGAAATATACAAGTGAATAGGGTGTGTGCAGGAACAAGCCCTTGGCAAGAGGCTGTAAAAGAGAATCTGTAAATGTGAGAGAACCTATGAAAAGGTGAGAAGTATCTACTGGGAGAGAATAAAGGGTAGCATGAGGAGATTTAGGAGGTGTGGAGATATTTTGGGAAGAGGTGGAGAGAATCAAGCAAAAGAGGTGGAGTGAATCAAGCGGGATTAGATGCTTGGATGTAAACTCTATAAATTGAGGCATTAGCCTAATGAGAATTTGCTGGTTTTTGATTATCCATGCCTACATTAAGCTATCAGTTAATTGCTCACTAATCACGTCTTAATTATCGTCTAATCTCTTTGTTAATAATGTTGATTCTAGCATTTGATCCACCATAGCTCATCAAATTGTTACAAATTTAACAAGGGTCGGATCTAACAAGTGATTGAGCATAGGGTGGTTCAATGTTTTCACAAATAAAGGCTTGTTTCACACCAATTTCCCTGAGCATAGGCGCATGAATGTATTGAGTAATAGTGCAGAATCACGATTTGGACATGGAAATTTTTTCCCTCTAAGAGCTTAGGAACACTTGTTTGCTCACAAAGGAATGGGCATTCTCTTGTGAATGTACGAGCATGGCTTAGTAAGAGTTGCAGTTGTACGTTATCGTAGTAGGTACAATCATGGATGAGAATAGGAACGGGTGTTAACTGTCGTTCAAATGTCAGAAAGGTAAGGTCATGGGGATAGATAAAGGTACAATCATTCCCTGGTGGAGAAACGATCATTCAATTAGAAAAAGTACAGCCATGTCTTGTGTTAGTAAAGAGATTTTCCAATGAGGGAAAACGTGTGTTCATTCGTGAAAATACAGTCATTCACTCGTGAGAAGGAACGGACATACGCCTGTGAAGGTACGGACATACACTCACAGACAGGCTAGCAGGTATCTTAATTACACCGAAACGACGTATCTTCTGACAACCGCCTTTAAATATTCCCCTATGACAGTTCAACTATACCACTTTTATGCCTTTTTAATACACATTTATGCCCTTTTTAATACACATTACTCACATTTTTGCCCTTTTTAATACACATTACTCACATTTTTGAGGTAGATTTGGAAAGATTCTACCATAGGAAGTTAACAGACGTGGCTTAAGAAGGTACGAACATACCTCTGTGAAGTGAATGGCCATTCACTTCTCAAAGATGCAACTCGAGACTGAACTGTGCCTAGTTTTTTCCTGGTCTTTCCACTGATTTCTCCCCCCCCTCAATGATGATTTTTTGGGGGTTTTCTTTTAATGGATAGCTTAGGCTAGTCCCAAGCTACATAATGATTCAAATAATTTTGTATTAATCCTAATATCCTAAGTTTAATGGTGGGATTAAGCTAATATGTAGTTTTTCAAAACTACTTGAAGAAAAAACCAAAATTAATGAAATCAAGAGCAAGGTTAGGGCACTTACTTGTAGCTCCTAATTTTGTGTAGCCTCTGGATCTCCTCATGCTCCCAATGATCCATTATACTCCATTGTAGGAAGAAAATCAAAATACACAAATCAAACAAACATCAAACAAGCATCTCATAACCAACTTCTACCGGCAGTGGATTTGCATTCCATCTGGGAAAATCAAGACTCTAGCTTAGGAATAAAATGTGGAGGACCCTAAGCTAAGTGCTATTCCCAGCAGGCGGTGCCAAAGATGTTCACCTAAATGAGCATACTCCTTACATGAGAGAGGAAGAAGAGAATAGAAAAGAGATAATGCAAGGGTCGGTTTGGGAAGATGCACTTAGCCAACCCTAATGAGGGTTAACTCCTTGATGTAAAGCCACTAGCGGCTCACTCCACCACCACTCATGTCACCCAAGTGGAGCTTTCCTTGAGCTAGGTAGGGAGCAATGAGAGAAGGAGCTATGGAGAGGTCAACTCCTAACTCAATGCCTTAGTGTGTGTGTAAGAGAGAGAGAGAGACAGAGAGAGAGAGAGAGAGAGAGAGAGAGAGAGAGAGAGAGAGAGAGAGAGCAAGAAAAAGGATAAGAGGCAAGCAAAGGAGCATCACCTAAAAAGCACACACATACAATCAAGAAAGAAATCATGCATCACACACAAGCTCACCACCATAGCCATAAAAGAGTGAGATAGAGAGAGAGGAAGACTCAATTAAAACAAGAGGTTAGGTGTGACTTTATGGTTTTTTCTTAATCTTCTAAATGTTTTTCACTTCTCAACCCCTCTCAAGCTTGAGAAGTATCCAATTGAATGGTTTTTCAATGCAAATGAAGCTCTCTAGTGAATTTTAATGATTAATCACATAAAGTTTACATTTATGCTTAATTAGAATGTTTTTTAAGTATATCTCTCTCTCCCCCAAAGAATGGTCATTCCTATGACCAATTCTCTAGTCAAATGATGCTTCTCATGGAGCAATTCTTAATTCTAAAAGAAAACTCAATGCTAGTCAAGCTAGAGGCCAAAGAAATGGCTTTTTAATGTTTTTTTATTATATAAATTATGATAAACTTAGGAATTAAGTCCATAAATTGGATATTGGTCCAAATGATAGTTATTCTATCATATTGTATTACTAAATTATTGAAAATTATCAGTAATAGGAGTGGAGCTATGGTAAAGTTTTTGAAAATTAGCACATAAATCATTTTTATGCATAATGTGAAAAGAGGACTTCCTACCATATTCTAGGATTAGTCATCCTATGTTAAATGAATAATTCTCATCATATCCATGGAAAATTAATTTTTAATATTTATGCATAAATAGTTAATTAGAGAAAAAGAGAAATTCTTAGTAATTTTATTTTTATGATAAAAGAGGAATTCCCATGATAATGGAGATCCATGTGTTCCAATGGAGAAAGAGAAAAGTTGGAATAAAATTAAAGAAGAATTTTAGTTAAATTTATTTTTATGCATGAATAAATTTAAATGA
Source organism: Cibotium barometz (assembly GCF_041138505.1). NCBI lineage: Eukaryota > Viridiplantae > Streptophyta > Polypodiopsida > Cyatheales > Cibotiaceae > Cibotium > Cibotium barometz. The sequence continues at coordinate 13,370,678 of NC_141072.1, read as the reverse complement.
TGAAAGAGAAATTTTCACCATATTTGGAATTTAATAATTTAAATGAAAAAAGTGAAATTGTGGTCATATCAGGATTAATGGATATTTTTATTTAATTTTAAGAGATATTTTAGTTTAATTTATTTTTATGCATAGAAAAAATTTAAATGATAAAAGAAGAATTCCCATCATATTTGGAATTCAATCGTTTAAAAGGAAAAAAAGAAATTCTTGGTATAATTGGAATATTGAATATTTTTACTTAATTTAAAGAGGAATTTTAGATAGATGATAAAAGAAGAATTCCCATGATGTTCGGATTGCACTCATTAAATGAGAAAAAGAGGGATTTCAAGCTTATTCAAAAAATGGATATTGTTATTTAGTTAAAAGAAAAATCTTTATGATTTTTGAGTAAAGAAAGATTTGAGTTAATTTTTGGTGTAAAAAGATGAATTTTCACCATAACTCTACCTAGGGAATTAAGGTTGAGAAATTGAATGGTAGAAAGAATATCTTTAGATATTTTATGTGGCAAATCACTAAATTGGTATTTACCCAAAAATAGATGTTTATCTGAAAAAAAATCCTTGTTAGAACTAAACCGAATGATTAAACTACGAGAAGGGACGGACAGTAAACCTACTTGTCCATCTCTTGATCTGAATTAAGCAAAAACTTTGTGTGACCAATTCCAGTTCCTAAATGCAAAGAACAGACTACCGTTGAACTAAACTAGTTTTCCTTTGACCGAACTCACCACAAGAATCTAGTTGGACAATCAGTCAAATGATGGGTAGATTACCCTGATCAGAGATCAAGGATTCTCATTATGAAACTGGGAATTATGGAAAAAGGAGTTTTGTGGGAACCAATCTCAAACTGGAAATTTTACTTGCATAGAACCTCTGTTTTTCATTTAAAGGACTGTTTTACGCCAGAATGTTGGAGGAAGCATTTGGCATGTGTTTTACTAAGAGGAGGTTCGTTTTTTGCAACAGTTGGCGGGGAGTCGTCGAGGGACGTCACTCGTGGCAAAGCCTGCCGAGGTCTTGACCAGTCTCGGTACGGTTAGAATGGTGCGCTTCTGGTACGATGGGCGAGGACCAACGAAGCGATCCCTGAGTGAAGTGCTAGGACACCTAAGGAGGATCCTAGAGGGTTCTGACCAGGTGATGCACAGGCTCGCGGTTGCTAGGATACCCATGCGTGCGTCGAGGAAGATTCGGATGGACTAAGAAGAACAATTTTTGTGAATCAAATTTTGGATATTGGATCTCAACTGGTCTTCAACGGAGAGTCCAGAGGACACATTTTGTAATACAATGGACTCAAAATTTTGGAGAATGATGATCAGTAATATTATGATTTTCATTGAAGGAATGTTTTAAAGCCAGTCGAATCTGTTATAAATGGCAATTTCATATTGGGTGTGTACGTGGTATGTCTATCTTAATTTTTGCATGAAACGCCGACTAGGGGGCCTGGGAACTCTTTTCCTCGGTACCCGGGCAAAACACAACCAAATCTTTATAAAGGAATCCCACCAATACAGTGGTCGGGTGGTTGGCCTAACCCATGGGCTAGTTGGGGTTAGGCTGGATCGGGGGATTCCTGCGAAACAATTAAGATACGATTAGTTACGTTAGTTAGATTAAGTCCTGAGACCCTTGTTCTGTGGGAGGGAACCAGCGGTTGTGCCTCGTTAAAGGAGGAAAATAGCGGTGATTCTATGGACCAAGTGAAAGTCTCTTCTTTGATCTGACTATGTGACTTCATGTTCGGTCGGATCAGTTTAACTAGTTAAGACTTTGACTCGTTAGATTAATTTCCCCGTTAGAAGATTTTCCCTGGAGGAATCGCCCGTGCCTTCCAGGCGAGGGGAGTTTTTTCGGGCTCGATTTTTAAGGAACCACTAGGCTAGTCTCTCGTTCGGACATCCGCGGCGGCAGCGGGCGAGGCCCCGAGTGTGTGGATCCCCACCCTGCAGCGCAGAGGCCGACGCTGCTTCCGCCGTCAGCGCCCTCCTCGAAGGGGAATCTCACAGTTGGTATCAGAGCTTTGTTGAAAGCTAATAAGGAGAAATGAACTCTTATCAGAAAATTGTAATAAAAACTCAGAAAGAGCATTTACATACTGTATTTTCATTCCTTAAGCTTCATTAACGAAGAATTTTAATCAAAGAATTTGATTTTATAGATGGAAGTTCCACACTTATCTCGTGTTCTCAACCTCACCCAGTCACAAGACATGATTGAGTTCGCCTTCGAGCATCTCATCTCTTCCGCTACAACTCGAACGAGCCGAGCCAGACTCGCAGGCCATTTCAAGGATCTATGTTTTCCTGACCCAGTGGAGAGACGGTAGCACAAGTGGTTTGCAGGGTAGTATGTCCATGCCTCTTACGACCAACGTCGTGCAATGCTAGTAGAATCTCTCATTGACCATGATTCTGATGAAGCTGAAAGTGATACATGGTGTTATTTTATATCACTCAACGCCTCGAAATTTTAGACTTTCCTGCCAAATCTACAGACTCCTTAGTGGCTTTGTTTCTAAGGAGAAGATAGTAGCTCCCTTGGCAGTAAGGGAACATTTGTATCAGGGCATGTCTATAGCCCAGTACCATCGTCTTATGCGTCTCCTGAGGAGATTTGGACTTCTGGAGTCGAGCTGCTCTATGTACATATTGCAACCTTTCTATAAATAAAGAAAAGTTTTGTAGAAAAATTCCCTATTGTATAAGTGATTGTTTATGGACAAACTGATAAAGCAAAATCTATTACCGGACATATGTCATAGATCTCCAATAAGATCATTTATCTTGTTTAAGAAATTATTTTTCGAACCTCCTAAGTCTTAGGATCTCGTGGACGATATCAAAAAAAATAAATCATTTTTGGCAGAATCATGAGGCAAGGAAACCGTGGCCAACCGTGGCCGTCAGCAAGACCCTCTCTCTAAAGAAGAAGAGATTGACCCCGATGTTTGCAAGACTCTTCACAGAACTCAGCTCAGGACCCTTCAAAGGAGAAGGGGAGAACCTAGGCGAGGCTGTGGAGAAATGGGTGGAAGCTATGGAAGAGTATTTTGATGTCACCGGTTACAATGAGAGGAGAAAAATGGCTCTTGCTAGGTTGAAAATTGTGGAAAGAGCCAGGGTGGCATGGAGAAACCATTGTGACGCCAACCATCTGGGATAGAAATACCCAATCCTGGAATGATCTTAAAGCCTATTTAAGGAAGAGATTTTCTCTCTTTGGGTTTTTAGAAACCAAAATGAATGAATTCTTAGAGCTAAATGAGGGGAGCAAAACCATCGAAGAATATCACCAGGCATTTGCTCTTCTACTCAAGTATTCACCACCTCTAGACGAAGAGAAACTTATGGCCAGGTTCATTCGGGGAATGAACGAACCCTTAAGAATGCCAAGCCAATGCCCATGGTAGAAGCTGTCAGAATGGTGAAGGACTTTGCCAAAGCCTTCATCATGAAAGTCCTGCCAAAGCCAGCTCCCTCATCCTTCAAAAATTTCAGACATCGGGAAGTTCTTCCAACCTTTCGCCTCCAAAGAGACACCAAGGTCCCAACCAGAATCTTGAGACAGGAAGCTTCACGAATGAAGGAAGACCTTTCTCAAGAATGCAGAGGGAAGAGCTGCGAAACGAGAACAGATGCTTCGGATGTCAAGGGTTTGGGCACCAGCTCAAGGATTTCCCATCTCCTTCTGTGGGCCAAGGAAGCTAGGGTCCTAGCATTCATAGACAGACTCCTTCATATCAGTCCAATCAGGGTCCCCCGCACCAGAATCAAGGCAACCCCAGAAGAGTGCCAGCTCAGCCTTCAGCCTCCATGCAAAGAAGTCTCCAAACTCCCTTCCAGAATTGGAACAACCAAAGAGAGAGAGTTCCACCTCAGACTGCAGCAGCCAGAGCTGTCACTATAGCTGATGAAGTGGAGGAAGAAAAAGGACAGATCTATGCAGCAATAGAGCATCAGGGGAATAACCGTCAATTTTCAGTCCTCCAGACTCCACCAGAGTACCAGGGTAAGCAATTCAAGCTGTTGACTGATTCAGGCAATACTAATTCTTTTATTTTTCCAGGATATCTGCGTAAATTAGTCCTAAATCAAAAGTCAGGGAAACCTATGCAAGTGGAATTGGCCAGTGGAAAGATTCTTTTCACACAGCTTGAGACAGACCTTATTTAGTTTAGCCTAGATGGGAACGTAATAGAGTGCCAGTTTAGAGTCCTACCCTTGGGAGTCTATGAGATGGAATCCTTGGAATGGATTGGCTCCATAAGAATCAAGCTGATATTCATTGTCACAAAGGAACCATCTCTTTCCTTGACCTTCACGGGAATAAAGTTCAAGGAACTCGAATTTTTGGATCCCCAGTGCTACAATTAGTCAAGGCTTCTAAATTATTAAAAGGGCTCAGAAAGAGGCTAGCTGTTTATGTCGTTAAGATGAATCCGATAGACATAAAATGCAAGGCTAAAGAACCAGAATGGTTAAGTGAGTATGCAGTTGTGTTCCCTGAAGTGCTGACTTAGATGCCTCCGTCTCGTGAAGTAGATCATGAGATCGAGTTAACCCTCGAAGCTCAGCTAGTAGCCCAACGTGCATACAAAATGCCAGCCCTCCTGAAGTCATAGAACTTCAGGAGCAGTTAAGACAACTGTTAGAGCAGGGATTCATCAGCAGACCCAGTGTCTCACCTTGGGGTGCGCCCGTTCTCTTTCAAAAGAAGAAAGATGAAACGTTACGACTCTGTATTGACTACAAAGGATTGAATCAATTAACAATTAAAAATAAGTATCCTATTCCTAGGATTGATGAACTTCTGGATCGGTTAAGTGGGACCCAAATGTTCACAAAAATAGATCTCAAATTTGGATACTACGAGATCAGAATCAAGGAGTAAGACATCCCAAAGACAGCATTCAATACTTGCTATGGGTATTATGAGTTCACAGTCATGCCGTTTGGATTGACTAATGCCCCAGTGACATTTAATCATCTTATGCAGGATATTCTCAGAGAATACTTGGATGATTTTGTTCTTGTCTTCTTTGATGATATCTTGGTATACTCAAAGAATGCTGCAGATCATGAAGATCATGTGCGCAAGGTCCTGGAAGTCCTAAGAAAACATCAACTCTTTGCCAAAAAGAGTAAGAGTTCTTTCTTTGTTGATGACTAGGTAGAATACTTGGGATTCATAGTATCAAAGGATGGGATTTCTCTAGACCCCACAAAGATCCAAGCAGTCGTAGAATGGCCAGAACCCAAGACAGTAAAAGAAGTCAGAGGATTCCTAGGATTAACCGGATGGTATAGGATCTTTATACCCAGGTATGCTCAGATAACATCCCCTTTAACTAACCTTCTCAAGAAGAGTACACTTTTTCTATGAACTGCAATGTGTCAAAGTGCCTTTGATAAGCTAAAGACAGCCTTAGCAACCAACCCTATCCTTAAATTGCTAGATTTTACCAAACCCTTTAAGGTAGTTTTTATTGATGACAGTGGGTTTGCCTTAGGCGGTGCTCTTATGCAGGAAGGTCATGCAGTGGCCTATGAATCCCAAAAACTCAGAACACATGAGAGAAATTATGCCATTCATGACTTGGAGTTACTCTCAGTAGTTTATGCTGCTCTGAAGTTGTGGAGACATTATCTTTTGGGACAGAGGTTCACCTTGATGACAGATCATCAAAGTCTAAAGTAGATCTTCACCCAAAGGGATCTCAACATGCGTCAAAGGAGATGGATGGAGACCTTGCAGGAATTCGATTTTGAAATTAAGTATCGATCGGGGAAAGAGAATGTGGTGGCAGATGCGCTCAGCAGAAAAGCCTCCTTGCTTACAATTACAGTGGTGTCAAATCCATTGATCAATGAAGCAAAGGAGAAAATCATGCAGGACAAATTCTTTGCCCCTATTGCTACCCTTCTGCTGATGCAGGAAAACAAGACTCCTCAGGAAATGAGTCAAGTTCTTGGGTACAAATTGGATGAAGGATGCATGTATTATAATAATCGGCTATGTATTCCCAATGATGAGGGAATACAGGGAATAATTTTGAGAGAAGCCCATGATAGCTTGATAGCTGGACATCCAGGGTTTATAAAAACCTATATGTCTGTGAAGAAAAGCTTCTTCTGGCCAGGACAAGGATGTACTTGATCATGTGCAAAAATGCTTAATGTGTCAGAGAGTCAAGGCGCAGAGAGAGAGTCAAGATGCAAGGGAAATTGCAGCCACTAGACATTCCTCAGATGAAGTAGGAATGTATCAGTATGGACTTTGTCACTGGATTACCTTCAGTGCAATTAGGTTACAACTCCATTTTTGTGGTAGTTGACAGGCTAACCAAAGTTGCCATCTGATTCCAGTGAAAGAAACATACACTGTAGTGGATGTTGCTAGGGTTTTCCTTAAAGAGATCTTCAGATTGCATGGCTTACCCAGGAGGATAGTAAGTGACAGAGATCCCAAATTCACATCGAAATTCTGGACTACATTCTTCGAAGCGGTAGGAACTTTCTTGGATCTCAGCACAGCCTATCACCCCAAAATAGATGGCCAGACTGAAAGAGTGAACCAGGTAATAGAAGACATCCTTCGGTCATGCTGCGGGGTAGGGAACCCAAGAAGTGGTTAAGCCATTTGCATCTAGTTGAATTTGCTTATAATGCTTCTTATCATCAAAGCATTGGGATGAGTCCTTTCAAAGCTTTGTATGTACAAGATTGCCTTACATCGTTGACTTGGTCTGACCCATTGATCAGAGTCAAGATGTCCAGACAAATGCTTGATGACATGGACCAACAAATGCAATCCATCCGTAAAGATATAAAGGCAGCCCAAGATAGGCAAAAGCAGTATGGAGATAAAAAGAGATCAGAGAGAGAGTTGAAGAATCAGATATGGTCTTCATTCGTGTATGACCAAAAAGAAGTTCCTTATCCTTAGGGAAGTACAAGAAGCTCTCTCCTAGATAATGTGGGCCATATGCTGTTATAAAGAAAGTGGGCGATCTAGCCTATAAACTTCTTCTGCCTCCCCATCTCAAGGTACATAATGTATTCCATGTCAGTTTGCTTAAGAAGTATGTACCCAGCCCGAGTCATATACTTGATGATGATCTAGCCTATAAACTTCTTCTGCCTCCCCATCTCAAGGTACATAATGTATTCCATGTCAGTTTGCTTAAGAAGTATGTACCCAGCCCGAGTCATATACTTGATGATGACAATTGATCTCTCTGAAATGGTACTCCAACATGAGGAAATCCTTGACATTCGGGAGGAGATTCTTAGGAGCAGAGTCCTCAGAGAATTTTTAGTAAAGTGGAAGTTCTTCCCTCTAGAAGACGCCACATGGGAGAAAGAAGAAGAGTTGGCGAAAGATTACCCCCACTTTGCGAGATGAGGACATCTCACGTTTTTCAAGTGGGAAAGGATGTAAGATTCTCCTCAGCCTGAATAATGAATAAGCCTTTACTTCAATCCCCTATAATCATTCCCTGTTTTCTGAATACAAGAAAATATTATTTTTCCTTGTTTTTGTCTAGAAAGAAGAAAAATTCTAGAGAGTGGTAATTCAATATTGAGATATTTTTGATATAAAAATTCTACAAATATCAAAAATATATTTTCCTGAAATAAAAAATCAAAATAAATTTTCCAAGGTGCATTAAGAATCAATTAAAAATGATTTAAAAGACCTTAGCCTAAGATTTTCTGAAATTTTTGGATTATGGCCCAATTAAGGTTCCTATGGACCAATAAGATTAATCCAAGTGTTGGGATGAGATAAATCCAATGAATAAAAAAAACCCAAAAATGAGTAAATGCTCACATAAGATGAAGACTTGACTGGCCTTCAAGGAGGCACCTATTTCACACATGTGAAGGAGTTTTAAATTTAAAAATATTAAGATGTTTTTCTCTCTCCTCTCTCTTGGATCAAACCAAATAAAAAAGGGAGCCAAACTGGTCCAAATCTTGTCCAAATTCAGCCAAACTGAAGCTGAAAAATTCTAGAACCTAGTTGGACTGAGTTAGTGGCCTCGCTCACCTATAAATAGACCCTCATTCTTTTGTATTCTCATTTGTGAACTAGACCATGCCAGTATTACATTAGAATAAGCATATTTTCTATTATCCCCTAAAAATCCTCTACATTTTGGAGAGATTGGAGCTTCTCTCTCTCTTCAACCTTCCTTGGAGCTTTCCTCAATATACTAACCAATTGATTGGTTGGGAGCCTCTCCTAAGAATAGAGAATCAAGCATAGAGAATCAAGCAAAACAAGAGGTAAGGTGTGACTTTATGGTTTTTTCTTAATCTTCTAAATGTTTTTCACTTCTCAACCCCTCTCAAGCTTGAGAAGTATTCAATTGAATGGTTTTTCAATGCAAATGAAGCTCTCTAGTGATTTTTAATGATTAATCACATAAAGTTTACATTTATGCTTAATTAGAATGTTTTTTAAGTATATCTCTCTCTCCCCCAAAGAATGGTCATTCCTATGACCAATTCTCTATTCAAATGATGCTTCTCATGGAGAAATTCTTAATTCTAAAAGAAAACTCAATGCTAGTCAAGCTAGAGGCCAAAGAAATGGCTTTTTAATGCTTTTATATTACATAAATTATGATAAACTTAGGAATTAAGTCCATAAATTGGATGTTGGTCCAAATGATAGTTATTCTATCATATTCTATTACTAAATCTTATGCTTTTTATAATTATTAAAAATTATTAGTAATAGCAGGCGGAGCTATGGTAAAATTTTTAAAAATTAACACATAAATTATTTTTATGCATAATGTGAAAAGAGGACTTCCTACCATATTCTAGGATTAGTCATCCTATGTTAAATGAATAATTCTCATCATATCCATGTAAAATTGAGTTTTAATGTTTATGCATAAATAGTTAATTAGAGAAAAAGAGGAATTCTTAGTAATTTTATTTTTATAATAAAAGAGGAATTCCCATGATAATGGAGATCCATGTGTTCCAATGGAGAAAGAGAAAAGTTGGAATATTAAAATAATGGATATTTTATTTAACATTAAAGAAGAATTTAAGTAAATTTATTTTTATGCATGAATAAATTTAAATGATGAAAGAGGAACTCCACTATATTTGGAATTCAATCATTATTAAGGTTTAAAGGTCGCCGTTTTTTAACTAAAATGATTGAAATTAGCGTATAGGCTTGATCCGGTGTCCGTTTTGGATGCTGTAAAATCCTATATTAGGGTAAAATCACGCGCAGATTCCAAATTTGGGCTCAGAATTTGAAGATTCTAAGTAGAAATGACTCAAATAATAAAATCATTGATATTTATACCATAAAAACTCATAATTATATGGACATTTCTTTATTAGTGAAGATGGGTACGTTACATCCTTCCCCCCTTAAAGAAATCGAGATGTCCTCATCTCGTCATGAATTGGGGATAATCCTTTAAGAGTGTAGCTTCATCTTCCTAAGTTGCATCCTCTTCAGGGTAATCTTTCCACTGAACTAGATGTTCTACAAGAGTTCTATTTCGGAGTTGCCTTTCCCTAGAATCTATGATGCTACTGGGCTGCAATTCAAGGACTCCTTGAGTAGGGATTACAATTTGTTCATCATCAAGAATATGATCGAGACTGGGGACATATGGCTTTAACAAACTTACATGAAATACATTATGGACTTTGGCTGGGAGTTGGAGTTTATAGGCACTTTTACCTAGACACTTGATAACTGTATAAGGACCACAATACCTAGGGCTGAGCTTCTTATATTTCCCAAGTCATAGAGAACTTCGTTTGGGTCGCACCCGTAGAAGAACTTTGTCTCCTTCGTTGAAAATCCTTTCAGACCTCTTGTTGTCAGCATAATGCTTTTGTCGATCTTGGGCAGCTTTAATATCCTTTTGGATAGCCTTGGTTTGTTCCTCCATTTCTTCGAGCATTTTCCTGGATGCCTCAACTCTTATGGTTGGATCAGAGAAATTTAGAGGAGACAGGCATTCTTGCCCATAGAGTGCCTTGAATAGTGACATTCCTATGCTTTGATGATAAGACGCATTGTAGGCGAATTCTACCAGAGGAAGGTATTGAATCCACCTTCTGGGTTCCCGTCCACAGTATGCTCTGAGAATGTCTTCAATTACTTGATTGACTCTTTCAGTCTGGCCATCGGTCTTTGGATGATAAGCTGTGCTAAAGCAAAGTTGAGTCCCCAGAGCTTGAAATAGAGACTGCCAGAATTTTGAGGTGAAGTCAGAATCCCGATCACTTACTATCCTTTTTGGGAGGCCATGAAGTTTGAGGACTTCCTTGATGAATATTCGAGCAACATCAGAAGCTTTGAAGGTCTTCTTTGCTGGTATAAGGTGAGCTACTTTGGTAAGTAAGTCCACTACTACTAGAATGGAGTCATATCCTCCTTGAACAGTGGGAAGACTTGTGACAAAATCCATACTAATGCACTCCCACTTCATTTGGGGGATATCTAAGGGTTGAAGCTTTCCAGGCATCTTGACCCTTTCAGCCTTGATCCTTTGGCATGAGAGACATTGTTTCAAGTATCGAAGCACATCATTTTTCAAGCCTGCCCAATGAAAGCTCCTTCTTACCGCATTTAATGTTTTTGCATAACCTGGGTGTCCTGCAGCAGGGCTATCATGAGCTTCATGGAGGATTAGCTTCTTTAAAGCAGGATCCTTTGGGATACATAGCCTGTGATTGAAGTAGAGGCTTCCTTCATGAGTGGAGTATCCCTTGATTAGATTCTTCTCTTTCTCTGATGAATGTCCCCCTTCTTCTACTAACTTTATCATCCTTTGATAATCTGGGTCATGAGATGAGACTTCTTCCACCTTGACCAGTATGGGATTATTTGGCATTGAAATTGCATTCAAGAAAGATTTGCGGCTAAGTGCATCAGCTACCACATTATCTTTCCCAGGGCGGAATTTGATGTCGAAATCATATTCTTGTAGATTGAACATCTCCTTTGCCGTATGTTGAGGTTAGGCTGGGTGAAGATCCACTTTAGACTTTTGTGGTCAGTTACAAGCTGGAATTTGCCTCCCAAGAGATAATGTCTCCATAATTTGAGGCAATGAACAACTGCTAAGAGTTCCAAATCATGGGTGGCATAGTTTGCTTCATATTGCTTCAGCTTGCGGGAAGTATAAGCGACTGGTCTTCCCTCTTGGCCTAGGACACCACCAAGTGCTAGACTACTAGCATCGGTAACCACTTAAAATTCCTTGGAGAAATTAGGAAGCTTTAAGACTGGGGCAGAAGTAATAATGACTTTCAGCTGATCAAAGCTGTTTTGATGGATTGGCAGCCACACTATTTTGCAATCCTTCTTAAGAAGATCTGTCAAGGGTGCAGCTAACAAGGCATAATCTTTGATAAAAATCCTATACCAACCCGTGATTCCCAAGAATCCACGAACTTCACGAACTGATTTAGGGGGTGGCCATTCTAGAATATCCTTGACCTTGGCGGGGTCTACTGAGATGCCATCTTTGGAGACGATGAATCCAAGATACTCAATTTGATGAGTAAAGAAGGTACATTTGCTCTTCTTGGCATAGAGTTTGTGTCTGCGTAGCAATTGCAGAACTCTACGCACATGCTCCTCATGCTCTTCCATTGATTTGGAGTAGATTAGGATGTCATCAAAGAAAACAAGCACAAACTCATCCAAGTACGGGCGGAATATATCTTGCATTAGGCGGTTGAAGGTTGCAGGAGCATTGGTTAACCCGAATGACATTACAGTAAATTCATAGTGGCCATAATGGGTATTGAAGGTTGTTTTGGGTATATCTGCTTCCTTGACTTTGATCTGATAGTAACCAGACCTCAAATCTATTTTTGAGAAGACTTTGGCCCCATGAAGCCTGTCAAGAAGTTCATCGATGCGAGGGATAGGATACTTATTCTTGACAGTGACTTGATTTAGCCCTCGATAATCTATGCAGAGGCGGAGAGTCCCGTCCTTCTTTTTTTGGAAAAGAACAGGTACTTCCCAGGGAGAGCTACTAGGGCGTACAAATCCTTGTTCAATGAGTTGGGAAAGTTGCTCCTTAAGTTCAATGGCTTCAGGAAGGGAAATTTTATAGGGAGTTTTTGAGACGGGTTGAGCTCCAGGGATCACCTCGATTTCATGGTCGACTTCTCGAGGAGGCGGTAACCCTGTAAGCTCGTCAGGGAAGATGTCAGAGAATTCTTGGAGCCAAGAGGGTTCTGTCTCCATACTAGGTTCAATGACTTTGTTGAGTTTGACTAAGAAAACTTGCTGACCCTTACGTGTCCCCTTGAGAAGATGTTTTGCCTTGACTACCCTAGACTTAGGTTTTCCTGTGATTCCCTGAACAGATATTACTTGGCCATGCTCATTTTCAAAAGTGATACTTCCCTGGTTACAATGAATGCTAGCTTTGTTTGCAATTAACCAATCCATCCCAAGGATTCCATCATAAATTCCTAGTGGCAAGACTCTAAAGTGACCATGAGTTTGCTCATTACCCAGCTAAAAATCAAGGTTTCCTATAGAGTGGCGAGATACTACTTCTTTCCCATTGGCTAACTCTACAATCATTTTTCTAGCTGTTTTTTGACTCAAGTTTAATTTTTGCAAGCACCTAGGAGAAAGGAATGAATGGGTACTGCCACAATCAATCAAAAGCTGAAATGGCTTACCGTGATGAGTGGCGGGGGCTTGGATTACACCAAATTGTTTATTCGGACCTTGGTGTTCTACCGCCGCATGGACGGTGGCGCGCTCTTCTTCAGCCGTTTCCAAGGTCGGTTCTTCACTTATAACACAGGCAGTTCTAGCAACTGTTCCTTCGCGGCCTCTGCCACGACCACTGCCTCTTGCACCTTGGTGGGTAGGGGTTCCATGGCCTTGATTTCCTCTGTTACCTTGGGGGAACGATGTTGCCATCTTGGGACAGTTGGCTCTAAAGTGTCCCGGCTCATTGCACTCAAAACACAGAGGGCCTTCTCTGGAAGAAGCAGCATACGAGCGGGGGGCAAAAGAGTTGCCTTGTCGCCCTCTGTTGTAATAGGGAAAATTCTGTTGAGGTTTCTTGTAGGGTTGATCTCTAAGGTTTGCCTCAGGGTAAGATCTCTTTTGATTCTTCGGTTTGTTAGCCTTCATTTCTTTCACAAGGGGCTTAGCTCATATGAGAGCATCCTGTAATGTGCTTGGCCTCATTGCTTCAAGGCGGGAATCTAGGGGTTCATTTAGCCCTTGGCAGAAACGAGCCACTTGCTGGGAAGTAGTCATAGCCGGGGCATACTTCCGAAGGGTAATGAATTTGGAATAGTAGTCCTCAAGAGTTAAGCTGCACTGTCTAAGACTAAAGAACTCATTCATCTTTATGGATTCATGGGATGGAGGAAGATATCTTTCCTTCACTGCCTGCTTGATGTCTTCCCACGTTTGAGAATGCTCGGTGACTTCCTTGTCACGGCACCACTGTTTCCACCAGAGTTTAGCATCTCCAGTGAGGCGAAACCGTGCGAGCATAGACTGATTTGCTACTCCAGTACCGGCAGCAGAGAAATAATCGTCCATCGCCTCAATCCAGACTTCAGCATCCTTCTCAACCTTTGAACCTTCTCCTTTAAAGGAGGGAGGTTGCATTTGCTTGAGCAGGAGCTTCTTCTCCTGGGTATCGGTGTAAAGCGCATTGGGAAGTGGAGGGTGGTCGTCCTGGCCATCATCGTAAAAATAATTTTTAAGATTACAAGATTCATATTTGCACAACGCTTAATTTTTGGAGAGTAAAACCATTGAAATTATTTTATTTCCAAATATTTACAAGGACAAGTTTATTACAAAGATCTGAGACTAATATAATTAGTCTTATTTGACATCAAGGGAAATTCCTAGGCTTCACTGTGACATAAGGGTAGAGCGGTCCACATATGTGAAATATGGGGGTTCCGCTGTAGTTTCTAAGACTCTAAAAACTGATGGTAAGGGTGGTAAACTCTGGATTGGGGTAGGTCCCAACACTGCTACTCTATCAGCAGGTAAGACCTGCATCACTTTGTCATACACCCAACGATCCTGAGGTATGCGAACCCCATCTATAGTCACCGAGGTGTCGGCCCTGGGGGTACCGACGAACCAAAATAAGCGGATCATCTTCAGCTTCTCAATCCAACGAATCCGCTTAAGGTCGGTGGTGAGGTTCCCAATCTGATCTGCTCGGATGATGAAGTATCTCGGCCCACGACTCCAGAAATCTCTACCCCATCCTCTCTGAATACGAGAGAAGTGAGGGAGGGATATCTTCTCTAATATCTGCACCATAGTGTCGCGGAACTCGAAATTCGAGGAGTGACTAGCAGTCTTGAAGATGCATTGGAAAACTAGAAATTTGGAGTAGGCATCTTCCTCTTCCTACAATCATTCAAACATCAACTTAACTTATTTGTTTTTGTAGGATATCTTTAGCATTACGTTAGGTAAAACATTTATTACAAAACAGTCCTTAAACCGCAATTCCTAGGAGCCAAACTTGCTCTGATACCAATTGTAAGATTCCTCCCTCTAAAAATGGAAGAAACACTTAAGATAGTCCGCTAAGTCTTATCTTGGGAAAAATTTCCTATTCATCGACACCTTGACCCTGTAGAGATTCAAGGATACGATTCATAGGTATGACCTAGCTCTATCCTGCAGGGGGAGCGTGATTTTCTAAACATCAAATCACCCATAGGGCAATTGATCAAAAATTGGGCAACTACTAGACTTGATTTCTAGAGACAACGCTTTTTTCCTCATCTTATGCAAGGCACAGCCGCTGACCTAGTCTTCTAGAATAGAGTTGCCCAAGAACCTAACTATCTAACGTAAGGCTTTCACTTAATCTGTTGGAAAGCTACCTGACTAATCGGGTCCACCCGTCCGTAGGATGGTGCCGTCAGGGCATTCCATCCTCCCACTTTTCACCCTACTCACGCATCAATTTGTTTTCTAATTAATACTACCACACTGTTTGACATAAATAAACATATTCCTTAATTAGGGCCCTTCTTCACAAGGTTCGTTAAAATAGCCTTCTTACACAATACAATCATACCAAAGATAAGATGCAATTATATAAAAGTTTATACATGAATCCATTTCCATACAAGCCAATCCGGCTCTCTTATTCTTATTCTGCCGATGATCTAGAATTCGGCCTTCCAGCCTCTACATGCTGGGCAAAACCCTACGGGACCATACACCTCATCGTCGGCCGGCTGGCGAGGACTCAAGCCGGCCTGTCGCCCTCTTAGGCTCCATCGCTCGATCCTCCCGCCCCTCAGAGGGATGTCTGCACACTAGGGTTGGCTTATTTACCGCACTAGCCTGGGTCCTCAGAACTAGGCAGCCTCATAATCTCTCGCCTCAATCGGCGATCCTTATTCTCCCAAAGGTATGAGGGATACCTTGGGCCATTCCCGGGCTTTGCTAATGACGCCGCCCGGCTACACAAGCACGGAACGGAGTTAGCGTTGAAGCCAAAAAAAATCTTGAATTCCAAAGATAACAACTTCAATGCAATTTTCTAAGTATAGCATTCACAATTCATGAAGATAGCAATTTCAACGCAATTTATCGAAAACAACATCACATAATTCGTAATTTCATATAATTTTTATGTCCTCATTTTAAAAGAAAAAAGACACCATTCATTAATACTAATTTAAGAAAAAATCTCTTCTTTTGAAAATTAACCAAGCTAACCTGGCCACCGTTTCCTTGAGGGACTTGAAAAGGGAGGACTGGAGCCGCATTGGGCGCATCTCCCTCCATCTCGTTGTTACGTGCGCCTCTTGAGGTAATATTTTTCCGTCTCCGGGATGAGGCCATCCTAGGCGTCGCCTTGTAGAGCTCGCTGCTGCGATCGAAACGCTTCAGTCGGATCTGAATTCCGAGCTCGTTTGCTCACCGTATGAGCAAAAGAATATGGCGCACGAACCCTCGCTTAAGTCAAAAAACCCTTACTAAAGTCTATGCAAATGGGGGGGGGAGAATTGTGAGATGTCCTTAAGGCCAAAGGCAAAAACGTGGAGAGGGCTGGGAGGGGTGGCTGCAAGCCTCTCTGTAAGTCTATTCACACGGGGGGGAGAAGAGTTAAGGACACTGGCCCATGGCAAGAGGAGGATGGAGGAAAATTGGCTTATCTGAAGAGAGCCAAATGAGGGGGTGTGAGAGGGGTGGCTGCAAGGGCGGCTGTACTTGCAGCAAGTACGCTACGGCGGTACGGACGGCAGCACAACAGGGCATACGCTACACAGAAGTGCGTGCCGACTAAGGAGCACCCCGGGGGTTTATATAGCTGAGGGGTGAGGGTACGAGCGCTGCACAAAGCAAGGACGAAAGGACGGTGTACCTTCAAAGGCTATGGATCAGTGGCCTGCATGGGTCTACGGGAAAGGTACGGTGTCGGTTGTCTGGGAAAGGAGTGGTACGCATGTACCTTATCTGGTCTGGGTGTATGCGTGGACCAAACAGTGGGCGGCCGTCCTTTGGTTCTTGGGCGGCCATTATACGGGCACCCTAGTAAGTGTGTACGGACCAAATTTTGGAGCGGGGTACCCAAATTTGGGGCGCCCGCCTCGATTTGCGTGCCGGACCGCCCCGGGGGGTGAAATTTTTTTTTGTCCGGGAGGTTCTCCTGGTCACAGGGGTTCAGACCGTTCGTCAATCGGACATGCGATCGTGCATTTATTAAGGTTTAAAGGTCGCCGTTTTTTAACTAAAATGATTGAAATTAGCGTATAGACTTGATCCGGTGTCCGTTTTGGATGCTGTAAAATCTTATATTAGGGTAAAATCGCGCGCAGATTCCAAATTTGGGCTCAGAATTTGAAGATTCTAAGTAGAAATGACTCAAATAATAAAATCATTGATATTTATACCATAAAAACTCATAATTATATGGACATTTCTTTATTAGTGAAGATGGGTACGTTACAAACTCGCTATATGC
Organism: Cibotium barometz; assembly: GCF_041138505.1. Classification (NCBI taxonomy): domain Eukaryota; kingdom Viridiplantae; phylum Streptophyta; class Polypodiopsida; order Cyatheales; family Cibotiaceae; genus Cibotium; species Cibotium barometz. The sequence continues at coordinate 13,353,659 of NC_141072.1, read as the reverse complement.
CCTATGGCATATCTCCTTTGAGCAATGTTGTAGAAGCGCCATGGATTTCTAAGATAATTTAAAAGGAACTCATTCCCAAGAATTATGAGGCCACTTTTGAAGCTTCCTTTAAAACCACAAACACGAAATTGAAAGGAAAGGGAAAATAATACTCTTCAGGACAATAGGTGGAGTTGCTAGCTGCATTAATGCAGCAAATGATCCAACAATGGAGAGTAGGCCAAAGCTGTGACCAAGTTGGGCAACCTCATTTTTACACCAAGAGTGAACTAGTATGGTTCCCGATTTGTTGCAAAAACCACACTACTACAGAATGTCCACATTTGAGACCTAGACCTACTCTCACTTATTGCCAAATGTGGGGCAATCACGAAACCTCAAACTAGTAACACCAAAGAGTTGCTCAAGTGAGGGCTCTACCACATGCCTTGCTGCTTGCTCGCCTTGCCAGCCTGAGCACGACACAATGCACCTCAATTTGGCCATGAAGTGGCCCCACGAGGAATACTTAGGGTTTCGAAAGTACCCTTGCCACCCCCAGTTCTTCCACCACAACCACTATTACCTCAAGTGGCCCCTACTCACCAGTTAGCCTCTGATTGAAATCTTTGAAGAAGGTTAGGAGGGAGAAGCTATCAACAACACCATCTTTGAACCCCTTGAACAAAGTAGCCCACCCTTGCAAATCCTAAGTCACTACATAATGGAGGGTGAGCACATGACTGTACCCAACAGTCCATACCCGACACTCTATGCAAGGCTCTACCCCAACAGCCCTCTCCAGCCCCTCTCCCAGCAGCAAGCCCTTTTCAGCCCATCTCCAACCAAGTAGGGCCTACATAATTTTTTTCAACATCTCACCATTGTATTGAGTAGAGGGTGTCCTTAGCTGTACTCCCCCCTCCCCACCCGTGTGAATAGACTTAAGGAAAAAACTCCCCTTCTCTCCCTCTAAGTGTAGGCTTTTGCCTCAAATTCTAGTTTAAGGACACCTTCCCTCCCCATTAGAGCGGCTCCCCATTAGCGGTGACTTTATAGTAAGCACACTTTGGCTCTTAGAGGTGGTTTCCACATAAGAGTTTTATGCTCCTAAAGTGAGCAAACAAACTCCGATTCACTATTCGACTGAAGCATTGAGTTCGTGGCGTGGGCTACGAAAGGTGGAAATAATGGCACCTCCTGGAAGATGCCAAAATACCACCTCAGGAAGTGTGCATAACAACGACCCTAGAGAGAATGCTCGGATGCGGCCCCAACTCTCCCCTTGGGAATCCCACAAGGAACTAATGGCCAGGTTAGCTTAATAATCATAAAAAATATGTTTTTTGAATTGACTTTTAATGTTAGCATTAATTAATTAAGCAAGAAAGAAGGTGCTACTTTCCTTTGCTTTGAAATACCAAAATTCTTGTGAAATTGTTGCTTTCTCGAGAAGATGATGTTGTTTCTCATACCCTATGGTTTAGTTAAGAAATTGTATTGTTATCTTGATTAAGTTAAAGTATAGGTACATCTTCTCCCCACCTTGATGCTAATCCCATTTTTGTGCTTGTGTAGCCGGGCGGCAACGTTAGCGAGGCCCGGCCGCCCAAGGTATACCTCCTACCATTTGGGAAGATGAGACTCTCCCCAGTTAGGTGAGTGTTATGAATGCTGCCTAGTTTTGTGGGCCCAGGCTAGTGTGGTGAATAAGCCCACCCTAGCATGTAGACATCCCTCTTAGGAGCAGGAGAATCAAGCGATGGAGCTTGAGAGGGTGATAGGCTAGCTTGAGTCCTCCGCCAGCTACCAACAACAAGGTGTATGGTCCCGTAGGGATTTCCTAGTCTATAGAGGCTAGAAGACCGAATTCTAGATCCTCGAAAAAATAAAGTAAAGGAATAACAGAGCCTGGATCTGGTTATGGATAGAGTTGAATATTGTATTTATTTATTTATTTAAATCCCTTGTTTGCTAGCAGTGTTGTATCATTGTTAATGGATGTTTAAACGAACACTGTGTAAGGTCATTAAGTAAGGAACTTATCTATATATGTCACACAACGTGGTAGGAATAATTAGAAAACAAAATTGATGTGTGAGTTGGGTGAAAAGTGGGAGGATGGAATGCCTTGACGGCACCATCCTACGGATGGGTGGACCCAATTAGTCGGATAGCTTTCCAACAAAATTAACTGAAAGCTCTATGTTAGGTAAGTAGGTCCTTAGGCAACCCTACTCTAGAGGATTAGGCCAACAGTTGTGTCTCGCATAGATTGGGGAAAAAGCGTTATTTCTAGGAATCAAGAGTAGAGGTTGTCTAAGTTAAGGTCAATCACTCTATGGGTGATTTGATTTTAAGAATTATTTAGGAGACCATGCTCCCCCTGCGGGATAGAACTAGGTCTTACCTATTAGTCATATCTTCGTATCTTTACATGGTCGAGGTGTTGACGAGTAGGGAAAAAAAAATCTTGTTAGACCTACTAAACTATCTTAAGGTTTTCCCTATTGAGAAGAAGCTCCTACTCAAACAGATGCAACCTCCCTCCGTTAAGGGGGAAGGTTCAAAAATTGAGAAGGATATCGAAGTATGGATTCAAGAAATGGATGATTATTTCTCAGATGACGGTACTGGAACGGAGAACCAGTCCATGCTTACATGATTTTGCCTCACTAGGGATGCTAAACTTTGGTGGAAGCAATGGTGCCATGACAAGGGAGTCACCGAACACTCCCAAACATGGGACTCACATCAAGCAAGCTATTGAGGAGTCGTATCTCCCCCCACCATCTCATGAATCTATCAAGATGAATGAGTTGTTTAGCCTTAAGTAGCTCAATTCAACCTTGGAAGAATGCTACTTGAAGTTCATCACTCTCCAAAAGTATGCCCCATCCATGACCACCTCCCAAAGGCTTGAATGAACCTTTGGATTGCCACCTCGAAGCAATGAGGCCGAGCACATTGCAAGATGCTCTCATACGAGAAAAACCTCTTGTGAAGGAGCTGAAGTCTAGCAAAGCTAAGCCTTAAAAGAGATCTCACCTTGAATCAAACCCTAAGGATCAGTCTTACAAGAAGCCCTAGCAAAATACTCCCTACTTCAGTTGAGGTCGGCAAACCAACTCCTTTGTTCCCCGCTCATATGCTGCTTCTTCTAGAGACGCCCTTGTGCATTTCAATTGCAACAAGCCGGGACACTTTAAGGCCAAGTGCCCCAAGCTAGCAACATCCTTTGCTCAAAGTGGTCAAGCAAATCAGGGCCTTGGAACCCCCATTCACCAAGGTGCAAGAGGTGGTGGACGTGGCAGAGGTCGCGAAGCGGTTGCCCACACGTCCTGTGCTATAAATGAAGAACCAACTTTGGAAATGGCTAAAGAAGAGTGTGCCACCATCAATGCGGCAATAGAACATCAAGGTCCTAATCAGCAATTTGGTGTTATTCAAACCCCAACCACTCATCATGGTAAGACATTTCAGCTTTTGATTGATTACGTGAAAGTACCCATTCATTTCTTTCTCCAAGGTATTTACAAAAATTAAACTTGAGTCAAAAACCAACTAGGAAAATGATTGTAGAACTAGCTAGTGGAAAGGAAATAGTATCTCACCACTCTGTAGAAAACCTTGACTTTGAATTGGGTAGCGAACAAACTCATCGCCATTTTAGGGTCTTACCATTAGGTATTTAGGATGGGATCCTTGGGATGGACTAGTTAATCACAAACAATGCTAGTATTCACTATACCCAAGGGAGCATCACCTTTAAAAATGAGCATGGCCAAGTAGTATTCATTCAGGGGAAGACAAGTAAACCTAAGTCTTGGGTAGTAAAAGAAAAACATTTTCTCAAGGAAGCACATAAGGGACAACAAGTTTTCCTAGTTAAGCTCAACAAAGTTGCTGAACCTAGTAAAGAATCAGATCACTCTTGGCTCCAAGAATTCTTTGACATCTTCCTGATGAGCTTACAGGGCTACCACCTCCTCAAGAAGTCGATCATGAAATCGAGGTGATCCTCGGTGCTCAACCTATCTCAAAAACACCCTATAAGATGTCTCTCCTTGAAGCCATAGAGCTTAAGGAGAAACTTTCCCAACTCATTGAGCAAGGATTTGTACGCCCCAATAGCTCTCCTTGGGGAGCACCCGTTCTTTTCCAAAAGAAGAAGGATGGCACTCTTCGTCTCTACATTGATTATTGGGGGCTAAATCAAGTCACTGTCAAGAACAAGTATCCTATCCCTTGCACCAACGAGCTTCTTAACAGGCTTCGTGGGACCAAGGTTTTCTCAAAAATAGATTTGAGGTCTCGTTACTATCAAATTAGAGCAAGGAAATAGATATACCCAAGATAGCTTTCAATACCTATTATGGCCACTATGAGTTTACTGTAATGTCATTCAAGTTAACCAATACTCCTGCAACTTTTAATCACCTAATGCAAGATATAATTTGTCCCTACTTGGATGATATTTTCTTGTCTTTTTTGATGGCATCTTAGTCTACTCCCAAATCGGTGGAAGAGCATGAGGAGCATGTGCGTAGAGTTGTGCAATTACTACGTAGACATAAACTCTATGCTAGGAAGAGCAAATGTACCTTCTTTACTCATCAGATTGAGTATCTTGGATTCATTGTCTCCCAAGATGGTATCTTAGTAGATCCCACCAAGGTCAAGGGTATACTAGAATGGCCACCCCCTAAATCAGTCTGCGAAGTTCATGGATTTTTGAGAATCAAAGGATGGTACAAAATTTTCATCAAATATTACTCCTCGTGCTGCACCCTTGAAGGATCTTCTTAAGAAGGATTGCAAAATAGTGTGGTTGCCAATCCATCAAGTTAGATTTGATCAACTCAAAGTCATTATTACCTCAGCGCCAGTCCTGAAACTTCATGATTTCATCAGGGAATTTGAGGTGGTTATTGATGCCAGTAGTCTAGCACTTGGTGGTGTCTTAGTCCAAGAAGGAATACTGGTGGCTTATACTTCCCGCAAGCTGAAGCAATATGAGGCCAACTATGACCCATGATTTGGAGCTCTTAGCAGTTGTTCATTGCCTCAAGTTATGGAGACATTATCTCCTAGGGGTGCAAGTTCCAACTTGTAATTAACCACAAGAGTCTAAAGTGGATCTTCACCCAACCTAACCTCAATATGAGGAAGAGAAGATGGGTTGAAATCCTACAAGAATATGACTTTGACATCGAATTCTTCCTTGGGAAGGATAATGTGGTAGTAGCAGATGCACTTAGCCGCAAATATTTCTTGAGTGCAATTTTGATGCCAAATGATCCCATACTTGTCAAGGTAAAAGAAGTCTCATTTCATGATCTTGATTACCAAAGGATGGTGAAATTAGTTGAAGAAGGGGGAACTTTAGAGAGAAAGAGAAAAATAAAATCAAGGTTTCACCCATGATGGGTGCCTCTACTTCAATCACATGCTATGTATTCCTAAGGATCCAACCCTAAAGAAGCTAATTCTCCATGAAGCTCATAATATCCCCACTGCAAGGCACCCAGGATATGCAAAGACCTTGAATGCTATAAGGAGGAGCTATCATCATTGGGCGGGCTTGAAAAATGATGTCCTTCGGTACTTGAAGCAATCTCTCTCATGTCAAAGGATCAAAGCTGAAAGACTCAAGATGCCTGGGAAGCTTCAACCCACAAATGAAGTGGGAATGCATTAGTATGGATTTTGTCACAAACTGTACAAGGAGGATATAATTCCATTTTTGTGGTGGTGGACTTGCTCACCAAAGTAGCTCATCTTATACCGGCAAAGAAAACCTTCAAAGCTTCTGATGTTTCCCGGTTATTCATCAAGGAGGTCTTCAAGCTTCATGGTCTACCGAAGAGGATAGTCAGTGTGACTAGGATTTTGACTTCACCTCAAAGTTCTAGCAGTCCTTATTTTAGGCCCTGGGTACTCAACTTTGCTTTAGTACAGCTTATCATCCAAAGACCGATCGCTAGACTGAGAGAGTCAACCAAGTAATTAAAGACATTCTCAGAGCCTATTGTGGATGGGGGCCAAGAAGATGGAGTTAATACCTTTCTCTAGTAAAATTTGCCTACATCTTATCACCAGAGCATAGGGATGTCACCATTTAAAGCACTCTATGGGTAGGAATACTTATCTCCTCTAAATTTCTCTGATCCAGCTTTAAGATTTGAAGCCTCCAAAAAATGCTCGAGGAGATGGAAGAACAGACCAAGGCTATCCAGAAAGATATTAAAGTTGCTCAAGATCGGTAAAAGCATTATGCCGACACAAGGAGGCCTGAAAGGATCTTCAAGGAAAAGGAGATAAAGTTCTTCTGCGGGTGCGATCCAAGCGTAGCTCTCTGTCATTTGGGAAATATAAGAAGCTTAGCCCAAGAAGTGCCTATAAGCTGTACCTCCCAGCCCATATTAAGTTCCACAATGTATTTCATGTAAGCTTGTTAAAGCCTTATATACCCAGTCTTGATCATGTAAGCTTGTTAAAGCCTTATATATCCAGTCTCGATCATATTCTTGATGATAAGCAAGTTGTAATCCCAACTCAAGGAGTCCTTGAATTGCACCCTAGTAGGATCATAGATTCTAGAGAAAGGAAACTCCGAAATAGAACTCTTATAGAACATCTAGTACAATGGAAAGATTACCTTTCTTGAAGAGGATGCAATTTGCGAAGATGAAGCTACACTCTTAAAAGATTACCCCGAATTCATGACAAAATGAGGACATCTTAATTTCTTTAAGGGGGAAAGGATGTAACATGTCCATCTTCAATAAGAATATATGTCTATTTTATAATTGAATTTATGGTCTTTTTATAGTGTAAAAATCATCAATTTTAATAATTGAGCTATTTCCACTTGGAATCTTAAAATTCTGAGTCCAAATTTGAAATCTCTGCATAATTTTACCCTAATATAGGATTTTACAGCACTTAAAAACCGACATCGGATTAAGACTCTATGAAGATTTTTAGTTATTTTTTAATTAAAGTACGATAGAGAGACCTTAATAAATGCATATCCGGGTGTCCGATTGATGAGAACAAATTGCACCCCTACAACCAAGGAAACACCCCGGACAATTTCACCCAAAAAAAATTTCATAGCCGTCGAGCTCACCGGCATGCATATCGAGGTCAATGTCCCAAAAAAGGATCCCCGCCCCAAAAAGATGACGTACACATACCCATGCACCCATACAATGGCCATGCAAGGACCAAAGGCCGACCATCCGCCGAGTGTACGGTTTCCACTGGCCCACCACGTGAACACCCATGCGATCACTAACCCACAAGGTACATGCATACCTCACCTTTTGCCCATGCATATAGGCACCGTCCCTTTCCCTAGACTCATACAACCCCACAGACCGATGTACTCTCACCATACACTGTCCTTTGCATCCCGCTTTTCTCTCCCTTTCCTCCCTGCACCCGTACCTGTACCAGCTCCTATATAAACCCCTAGCTCCCCCATGGCCGGTACCCCGACACCTTGCACTACCCGTGCCCGACACTTTGTGCAGAGACTGTGCCTGACACTTTGTGCAGGACTATACCTGACAGCCCTCTGCAACCCCTCTCATAGCAAGCCCTTTTCAGCCCATCTCTCCAAGTAGGCTCTATAGAATGTTTTTCAACATCTCACCCTTGTGTTGAGTAGAGGGTGTCCTTAGTTGTTCTCCCCTTCTCTCCACACCCCCCCGCGGTGTGAATAGACTTAAGGGAGAAACTCCCCTTCTCTCCCTCTAAGTGTAGGCTTTTGCCCCATATTCTAGTTTAAGGACACCTTTCCTCCCCAATTAGCGATGACTTTAGTAAGCACACTTTGTCTCTTAGAGGTGGTTCCCACATAAGAGTTTTATGCTCCTAAACTGAGCAAACAAACTACCGACTGAAGCATTGAGTTTGTGACTGTGTGGGCTACAAAAAGGTGGAAATAATGGCACCTAAATGAAGAAGCCAAAATACCTCCTCGAGAAGCATGCATAATGACTAGAGAGAATGCCCCGAATGTGGCCCCAATTCTCCCCTTGGGAATCCCACAAGGAACTAATGGCCAGGTTAGCTTAATAATCGTAAAAAAGATGTTTTTTTAATTGACTTTTAATGTTAGCATTAATTAATTAAGCAAGAAAGAAGGTGCTACTTTCCTTTGCTTTGAAATACCAAAATTCTTGTGAAATTGTTGCTTTCTCAAGAAGATGATGTTGTTTCTCATACCCTATGGTTTAGTTAAGCAATTGTATTGTTATCTTGATTAAGTTAAAGTACAGGTACATCTTCTCCCCGCCTTTATGCTAATCTGGTTTCTGTGCTTGTGTAGCCAGGCGGCACATTAACGAGGCCTGGAGTCGGCCTAAGGTATCCCTCCTACCAAGTGAATAAGCCCACCCTAGCATGTATACATCTCTTCGAGGAGCGCGAGGATCAAGCGATGGAGCCTGAGAGGGCGACAGGCCGGCTTGAGTCCTCACCGGCTACAAAAACGACGAGGTGTATGGTCCCGTAGGGATTGCCCAATCTATAGAGGCTAGAAGGCCAAATTCTAGATCATCCACAGAATAAAGTACAAGAATAAGAGAGCCTAGATCTGGCTATGGATAGAGTTGAATATTGTATGTATTTATTTATTTTATTAAATTCCTTGTTTGCTAGCAATGTTGTATCATTGTTAAGGGCTTTTTAAATGAACACTGTGTAAGGTCATTAATTAAGAAACTTGTTTATATATGTCACACAGCATGGTAGGACTAATTAGAAAACTAAATTGATACGTGAGTTGGGTGGAAAGTGGGAGGATGGAATGCCCTGACGGCACACCCTGACGGCACCATCCTACGGACGGGTGGACCCGATTAGTCGGCTAGCTTTCCAATAGAATTAACTGAAAGCTCTATGTTAGGTAAGTAGGTCCCTGGGGCAACCCTACTCTAGAGGATTAGGCCAGCGGCTGTGTCTCGCATAGATGGGGGGGAAATGCGTTGTTTCTAGGAATCAAAAGTAGAGGTTGTCCAAGTTAAGGTCAATCACTCTATGGGTGATTTAATTTTAAGAATTATTTAGGAGACCACACTCTCCCCTGAGGGATAGAACTAGGTCTTACCTATTAGTCATATCTTCACATCTTTACATGGTCGAGGTGTCGATGAATAGGAAAAAAAAAATCTTGTTAGACCTAGTAGACTATCTTAAGGTTTCCCCTATTTAGGACGAGGGGGAACCTTACAATCCACCCCTCAAGCAAGCGAGCAAATAGACCCCAGTCATCTAGATATCCATGAAGTTAGCTAAATATTCCAATCCAATTGAGGAGAAGGGGAGACTCAAGGCCACTCAGGAATTAGTAAAGGATTGCTAAGCTCAATTGGAGAGAAACCTCAAGCAGCTCAAATTGTAGGAAGTTCCTCTGTGCCTAATTCAAAACCAACTAAGGAAATCCAGGAGCTTAACAAAAGTCCCAACCACCAGACGGGTTGGTGAAGAAGTGGGAGGGATGTCCACCACATCTCAAACTTCACTAGTGGGCAACATCCTCTGACATGCAACAAGCGGCAACTATCAATGTGGAGGATGATAGCAGTTCTCATCAACCAAATTACGTGAAAGAGAAGAAACCTTGAAAGAAAAGAGGGAGAAAATCAAACTCCCCCATAGCCTGCTAGGGGGGTAATCTACATGTTAGAAGTCATAGTCCGAATATTTATCATATAGATAGAGAGGTTGAAGGACTATGCTTCATTATAAGTCCAAATCAATTATTGACAACACCTACATATCCAATTTTCACTAAAATCGAGAGGAGGGTGGAATGTATACATCACATCTTCTTCTCCACTAATGTCAGGAATAATTTTTGGTTCACACACCTATACTGATGTGGTTTGGCCATAAATAGACTTGGTCTAGGTCTACCAAGTATAACATCATATGAATATTGTTGGCATAAGAAATTTATCAATACAAAGGTGTGATGATATCGAAATAAGTAGATTTCTAGTTTGAGCTATTGCAAAACTCCCATGGGTCTTGTTGATGTTCCATCGGCTTTGAGGCAAGTTCTACCCCATTTTTACCCAGAAAACAAATTTGTAATTATCATAACTCTTGCTCCACCATCTAGGATCATAGTTACTTGATATTTGATATGGTAGATAGGAATGGCAGCATTTGTATCATTGTTTTCATAGTAATGTCCCAATCGATTGACTAGAATCTGGATAAATCTTGGAGAATTTCTATCATTTCTTAGAGGTTGTGAGACGTCGACTTTTGGTTTGGTTCTTGAGTTAGCATGTAGTTTTGAAATTCCCTCCACCCATTCTTTCACATCTCTCCAAAGGTTAGGACTTATACAAAGCAAGGGCCACACTAGCATTTTTGCCTCTAATGAAAAAAATGACATTAAGCTAGCTACGTCTCGTGATCTGTATGCTACCTCAATTTCCCCAACTAGCTATTCTATACTATTTTGTGATCTAGGTAACCTTGTTTTAAACATCCTATTTATGAGGTCATTTCCCATACCTTCATTGGAGCTAAGGTCTTTCTCCTCTTTTTGTTCTCAAAACTGGATCTCAAATATCCATTTTTAAAATTACCTCCTCATCTATTTTAATGGCCTTCTACTCCTCAGTATTTGCTCAAACTTTCCCTAGGCTTCTCTAATTAAGGCCTTTGCGATTTCAAAAAATTTAAACTCTTTTTCAATGTTGGGATAAGATAGTATTAGGGAGTTTGGGAAATTCCCAATTTCTAATTTGCAAAGATTCGCAAATGGGGAGCACGGTGGTGAACCCTATCAATCTTTTGTGAAAACCCCCTCATGTGATATATCATTGGAAAGCTCTTAACATGTAGGATCTTAATATAAAATATCTCACAAATTTAGAGTTGTTGTGCTAAAGATACTCCAATAAGTAGATTCAAAAGTTCCACCATTTGGAATTCCCAAAGTATGAGGATTTTCCCAAACTCCCTTATCCAAGGTTAATGGCCTTTCCTAGGCAATGTGTTTAGGGGATTTCTCCATCAGGATACTATCTTGGATGTATCTTATTGACCCTATCTCTATATTTCCTTCATCTAAACCATCTTGGATAAGGGCCACTAATTCACCCTTGTCAACCCTCTATTCGGTCTCGCCCTCTCCTACCAGCTTTAGAGGTAGAAGTTGGTAACTGATAAACATCCCCATTATCTTTATTTAGTTAGTCCTAGACTTGGTCTAACACATTTATTATGGCCACTTTTCATCCTAGTTGTATAATTATTAAGCAAAAACTTGTTATGGGATTGGTAGAAGTTGTCGCTTCTCCACTTGACTTGTGTGGATAGTTCTTGATGCGGTAATCTACTCCACACTTTGTATAGGTAAAATCTAGAGTCATTATTGCTTGTTTAGGATCTTGTTGTTGAGTAGAAGCACCCATTTTCAGTGGGTACTCTGCTACTCATCATGCTACTTATTGGCGAGATGAGGTCCCTTAATAATGGTAACATTACAATGGGGCCCTCCAAGCTATTGTATTCATTTCTTGCCCCTTTCATCAAACAAAGGTTTCAATATTGGCATTGGTGTGGCTTCTTGTACAACATAAAAGTCAAGCACAATATCCTATGGCTCCTCATAGTAGTCATGGTTTAGTTTTAGCCTCACAAGGATACCTCGCGTGTTCAATTACCCCCGAGTTTACCCACAGTTCACTCGTAGCTCACTTGGGAATCCAACGGTGTTGATCAAATCCCAATCGCTCGCAAGACGACTCTTTCCAACCATAGATCCCCCTTGATTTATGATGTCACTTAGTCATATCAGCAAAACAAAGAAGATAAGGTTTTCTAAAAAAAACTTGTAAAGTGTGAAATGAAGGCTTCACACTTGTACCTTTATAAGAGGGTCTTCACATGCATTCAAGATTAAATCCACCTCTTCTGTTATAACATCACTCAACATCTTCATTAAGCATCATTGAAAAAAATATTTGCATTCAATCCTCATAAGCATCACTTAAATCATTCCACCACCAACCGTGTAAGAGAATTACACACTAGCATCATTTAAATCATTCCACCACCACCAACCGTGTAAGAGAATTACACACTAGCATTGATACTCGAAAGAGATCAATAGCTAAGACCTTTCTCAAATGGTAAAAATGAAGCACATGAGGAAGATATTTGGGGAAGGGTGAGATCCTTAGGTCAACACAAATGGGTACATACATGTTCATATGCATCCAAAGCAAAGCATAGATGCACAAATCACCATCCTAAGATTGCAAAATATTAAGGTCTTATTTACTTTTGAAGCCCTTTGTTATCATCATTGTGGAACCAATATTCACTTGAATTCATCAACATATGCAATCAAGTGCTAAAATGTCCAAGTGGTTCTTGGAATTATAGAGCTATGAGTATACCTTTTAGGTGGAAGATAGCACTAGGACATCTCTTGTTGCTAATTTGTTAACCTATAGAACATTTGTTAACCTATAGAACATTTTAAAAAAAGACTTATCATCTTGGAAACCCCTTGAGCCTTTGGAAAATGCATATACTAAGTTCTTTGATGGTGAAGCCTATAGAGAGACACAAATGATAGGTGGATGTTTTCTTATGTATGATCCAAGAGGTGTATTAGTGTGCAAGAAACAAGTAGTGCTAAAGGATGTCAATAAGTAATAATAGTGTTGAGTATACAATTCTAATCTCGTCCCTAGAGGAGTGCAAAAAACAAGGAATTCAAAGGCTGAATGTCAAAGGGGATGCATTATTATAGGTGAAGCAAGTATTAGGCATTTAGTCATGTAAGTCTAACAATTTGAAACAACTTGTCAGAAGAGTAAAAACCTTGTTTAACTCATTTGAAGAAGTTCAATTGGTGCATATTCCAAGAGCTAAAAATCAAGAGGCCAATTTATTAGCCAAGCAATCAATGGAACAGGGTACTAGAGATATATATGCTATGTCCAAAGTCTCTCTTCAAGAGCCTAAGTATCAAGGCATGGAAAAGCTTCAAGATATTGTTATGTATTTGCAATCTGGTGAGTATCCAGTTGGTTGCTCAAAAATGGAAAGATACAAGTTGGCCAAAAAAGCCATGTCATATGTTTGTTTGGGAGACATGTTGTATCAAAAGAGTTTAGATCTGATTATGAGAAGGGTGCCCAACAATGCCGAAATTTCCAATATTCTCAAAGGTGTGCATGATGATGCATGTGGTGGTCATTTCTCTCATGATATCATAGTGAAGAAAATTCTACAAATTGGATATATTTGGCCTAGTATGCATGTCAATGTGCAGCATTGGTGTAGATCTTGTCATGCTTGTCAAGTTGCAAGAGATAGAAGACTTACATATGGAACAAGACAGCTTATTAAAGCTATGGGACATTTTGAGAAATGGGGCATAAATGCTACACACCGGCCATTACCTAGACTCAAAATGGAAAAGTATATATACTTCTTGGAGTGGATTACATGACTATGGTTTGAAGCTATGTCTACTACCAAAATCACATGCAAGGCTTGGTGCTCCTTTAGAAATTGTATCTAACAATAGCCCTAGATTTTTCAAAGAAGAGTTGGATGAAGCATTGACAACTCTCAATATCAAACATATAAACATATGACTCCTTATTATCCTCAAAGTAATGGGCTAGTAGAGAAAGTTAATGGTATTATATAAACATATCAAACATATAAACATATGACTCCTTATTATCCTCAAAGTAATGGGCTAGTAGAGAAAGTTAATGGTATTTTATGCAAACTTATCACTAAACTTGTTGAGGGTAATCCAAAGCATTGGGATAAGGCATTAGATGGAGCACTTTGGCCCTACAGATGTACCTACAAACCAATTACAAGATTTACTCCATTCTAGCTAGTGTATGGGATGAAGGCTTTACACCCTGTGGAGTTGGATGTTTCTAGTATTGTGTACCTCAAGAAAATTAGTGTTGTGCCTTGAGAAGAGGTGGAAGACAGGATGCTTAGCTTGGTTGATTTGCAGTTGAAGAGACAAGATGCCTTGAGTCACAAATAGAGGCCTTGCAACTATAGAGGAAGGAGAAGTTTGATGAGAACTTTATCAAAAGGTAGAGACATAAAAGAAGGTACATTGGTGCTCAAGTATAATATAACAAGTTGGATAGTAGACATGATGTGAAATTTCAGTAGGAGTGGGAAGGTCCATTCAGGGTTCACACTCTGTTCCCTTCAGGTTATTATCACTTGGAAGAATTGGATGGTACCTTGCACAAAAGAAAAGTCAATGGTTGGAGGCTTAAGTCCTACTATTAGAGATTGTGGCCAGCCAATTGGGATTCAGATGATGCAGGTAATCTAGATGAATTGGGATTGTGGCCAGCCAATTGGGATTCAGATGATGTAAGTAATCTAGATGAATTACTACCATGCTTGTTTGTGGATGTAGATGGAACATCATCAAGTTGAGATGGTACATGAATGTATCATCTTCCAGGGCGATGGCTATCTATGATGCAAGTTTTTAGGATACCAAGTTCTTTTTCTTGGTGGTATAGATAATAGTGATAGAGCTACGAAATATGATCTCACCTAGGTATATTTTCTTTTAATAATGTTCTTGCACAGTAGTAGCAATAGATGTAGTCTAGATAGTTGTATATAGTTTTGTTTGGAGTTTCCTAAGCTACCTTAGTGATGCATCCCTAGCTCTAGAATGTGGTTATACACTCAGCTTGTGTCGATTGAGGTAGTCGATATAGTATGAAATCAATGAAATCAACTGGGTCGAGTGGATAAATAATATATAAAGTCCATACCAACTCAAAAGGGTAAGTTGATAATGAAGATGTGGAGAAATCCAAAAAAATAAAGGCAATGAAAAAAGAGAGAGAGAATGGTAGTTCGAAGGTACCAGGCAGTGGATTCTTTTTTTGGAGAAAGGAAGGTAGAATAAGTCTTCTTTTTGGTTGGCCATAAAGGAGGTTTTGGCTAAGGGTCGCGCGGGGGGGGGGGGGGGGGGACAAACAAGGAGAGAGCCAAAAGGAGATAGACAGACAGAGGACGGAGAGTGGGGAGTTGGGAATTCTAGTTTTGTAAACAACATATGTATAAATACTTTGTGGAGTTTATGGTTTGGAGAGAGAAGGGTTTTAAGAAGATGCAAAAGCTATGGCTAAATTTGTGATCACTATGTTATCTTTGAGTCTCTTATCTTTCACTATGTGAGTATGTATGAGACGTAGGGTTAGCGCAAACATTTTAGCCAAGAATAAATTTTAGGGACTCTGATTTGCAACTTTGTTTTCTTTCTTCAATCTTGTATCATGTTACCTTGCTTACTAGTTCATGAGTATTGAGCACCTTCAATGTTTACTTAGCTTCTCTGAGAATCTTTCTGATTTCATGATGAATATTGCCTCTGAGTTGTTAGAATGTCATGCTTGGATGAGTTGCTTGTTGACTGTTGAATTTCTATAAGGCAAGAGCTATTGGGCCAGGGAGGACTTAGCTACATGTGGTTCTTAATTCGTTGTCTTAATGAGTGTGGTGTGAGTTGAAAGGTAAGAGCAAAGGAATTCAGTGTGAGGAAAGAGTCTAGAGGGTGAAATTTTTTACAGGTGCAGGTTTATCTATTAGTAAGAGTATGGAAGACAAGAGATTCAATCATGGTATTTTCTGCTAGTTTAGCCTGATCCAGTCCTTTGTAGTGCTAGCCACACACTGCTCCACATCCTCATAGGCTAGTGGTGTTGTCTACGCTAGAACTAGTCAGAGCTATACTCGTTAGATTAGGAGGTGATTGGGGTTAGACTATTTAGAGCAAGTGTCGGGATTAGAAACATCTAAATCAAGATCTGCCTAAATCAAGAAGAGGGTATGAAGGGTTTAGGAGCTATTCGGACCAAGAAGGTGTTTGGGTCAAGAGCTTTTGGATTAGAAGCTAGTCCGATTAAGAGTTGTTAGATTAGAAGCTGTCAAATCAAGATTTGTTAGATGAGGAGCTATCAGATTAGAAGCTATCACTTCAAGAGCTATCAAACAAAGAGTTGTCAAATTAGAAGTTGTCAGATCAAGAGCTGTCTGATGAGGAGCTGCCCGAGTTCCGAAATAGGGCTAATTGGTGTGGGAAAGTATTAGGACTGGTCAAAGCTGTTACAAGACCATGGTACATGGAGATCAAATTATTCCACAAATTAAATAATAGAGGAAATAAACCATAACATCATAGCATAAATCAAGAGCATGAAAATCAAAGAAAACAAGATTGGGTGCAATATCCCCCCCGACGTGTGTGGCTTCACTCCCACACGCGGTATTTAAATCATATTCATAAATTTAGCCCTTGGAGCCATAAATAGCATAGCTTTTCTAAAATTGGGCTTTTACAAAATTGAACCATAGTCCAATGCTTTTAAAGCATCTCATAAAAAATAAACCTTCCCCAACATATGTACAATGGGCCAAACCATACAAAATTAAATATTTAGCACACATGTTCTTGGCTAGATAATCTCGTCCAATGTCCACCTTGGTTATCCCGAACTCATGATCTATACTCAACATAGTCCACAATGTTAGATTACAATTACTTTGAAATCACTCACAAAGGTTACCATTATAGTTTTAAATCATCTTTTACAACTAAATGTTTTTTAGTCTTCAAAAAACATCTCATCACATCACATTCATTCACATCTCATCCATTCATATCTACCTCGATCCACATCACATCCATTTAACCTCACATCTCATTCATTCACATCTATCCCATTTCACATCACATTCATTCACATCACATATCATCCATTCACATCCCATATCATTCATTCACATCCCGATTCACATGACATCACATCTCATTCATTCACATCCCGATTCACATCACATCACATCTATTCATATCCATCACATTCATTCTCATCACCATCCCATCACATACATTCTATCCACATAACATCACATCACATCACATCTATCCACATCATATCTCATTCATCCACATCCATCCAATCGTTCACATGTACGACTACCCACATCTATCCATACATTCATATCTATCACTTCACATCCACATATATTCATGTCACATCACATCGCTTTTCATCACATCACATTCTTTCACATACACATCCACATCCATTCTTTCACATATATATCCATATCCATTCTTCACATACATATCCACATCCATGCTTCACATACACATCCACATTCATTCTTCACACACACATCCACATCCATTCTTCACACACACATTCACATCCATTCTTTCACATACATCCACATCCATTCTTCACATACACATTCACATCCACTCTTTCACATATATCCACATCCATTCTTCACATACACATTCACATCCCGTTTCACATCGCATTACATCTCATCCATTAATTCACATCTATCTGATTCACATGACATCTCATCACATCTATTCACATCACATCTCATCCCTCCATTCTAGCATAAGACAGTCCTTTAAGAAAACAGGGTTTCTAAACAAGTTTTCAGTTTGATTTTCTTTTGAATACAAGAGTATTTCTTGAATCAGTATTCCCAAAACTCCTTGATCGAAATTCTGAATTTCATACCAGAATTTCTCGAATTATATCACCTTGATCCACAGATTAATTCGAAGGGTCTCAAACTTAGTTTCAGATTTGGCACAGTTTTGAGTGTATTTTTGTAGACTGGTCACACCTTCTTTCCTCTAAACTGATGAAAGAGTTTGGTCTTGGTTATAGTTTGATTCAAGGTTCGAGTCATCGGATAAGATTTTTTCTAAACTATCTTTCTTGAAAAGGTTTGATAATTCAGTTACTATTTAACTGAATTTCTTTCTTTGAATATTCACTTAACTGATTTCTAAATTAGATACGAATTCCAATGAGGAATAAATTAATCATTTATCTGAATATTTTGATCTCGATAGATTTCTTGAATTTTCTTCTTACAATCCGTGTGAATATAAAATGATACAAATTTCTCTCTTAGAGTATTTAATTATTTATTTATCAAATACTCATAGAATTTAAACATAGAATTTAAGAGAATTCTTATTTTGATATGAAAATTCTTTATGCATATGTTCATGCATAAAAATCAACTTTCAATGGGAATAATGCTTTTATAAAAAAAAGGAATTTCTTTATGCATCTATTTATGCATGAAAATCAATTTTTATAAGAATAACGCTTTTATAATAAAAAATTCCTTTATGCATCTTTCTATGCATAAAAATCAATTTTAATAAGAATAACACTTTTGTAATAAAAAAAATTCCTTTATGCATCTCTCTATGCATAAAAATCAAATTTAATAAGAATAACACTTTTGTAATTAAAACAAATTCCTTTATGCATCTTTCTATGCATAAAAATCAAATTTAATGAGAATAACACTTTTGTAATAAAAAAATTCCTTTATGCATCTTTCTATGCATAAAAATCCAATTTAATGAGAATAACACTTTTGTAATAAAAAAATTCCCTTATGCATCTTTCTATGCATAGAAATCAATTTTAATAATTAATATCAGTGAAATCCATGCATATTCATAGGTAAATAAGTATATGGAGTAATTAGAATATTTCTTTTAGATGCAAAAATGGTGGGAATTACTCTTTTGGAATAACATAAAAATAATCTTTCTTTTCCATAAAATTCTGGAAAACTTTGCCATAACCTCCTTTGTATGACTGACCATTTCTCATTTTTATCATTCTTTAATTAACTTAAATTAACTCAAATTAGATTTATAGAACTCTAATCTACATAATTTTCTAAATTCAAGAGAGTAAACAATAAGAAGAGTTTAATTAATCCTTTAGTTAATCTTTCTAGGATTGAGAAAGGTTGGAATGTAAAGAGGAGAAGGGGGTGGCCTTTTTATCAAAGGCATAGCATTTGAATTCAATTCAACATATGCAAAACATAAAAATTAAGAAAACCATAGATTCTTCATTAAACAAGTAAGAAAATTAGCTTACATGGAGCTTGTAAGCTCGCCTTTGGCTTGAGGGATTGAGGGTTCTACTCTTGTTTGAAGCAAGAGTGGCCACAAATTCACTTTGGAGAGGATTAGGCCAAAAACAATTGAATTATTAAAAAATTCAATGTAGATGGCTCAGGACGACAGGAGCAGAGTAACAATGCATAAACACCATTAATCTTTTACAAAGGGAGAGGCTTCTATTTATAGGAAAAAGTGAACCTCTAACCAAGCAAACTAATTCTAGAGTTTTCCAGATCAGTTTGGTCAATTTTTGACCATTTTTGGGTCAGTTCAGCTTACTTTTTGGATCTAGTTTTGAAACACGAGAGAGGAGAGATGAAAATATCGCATTTTATTGATTAAAAATTTGGGGTAATGATGAGAAAAAGGTGCCTACTTCATGAGGGGAGATCCCCACACTGAGGTGTCAAAATTTAGTTTTTTTTTTGTTTTCTTTGGTCCTTAGTCCACTCTTCATCTTATGTGAGCATTTACTCATTTTTAGGGGGTTTTTCTTTTTTTCTTCAACTTATCTCCTCCCTACATTTGGATTAATCTTATTGGTCCATAGGAACCTTGATTGGACCATAATCCAAAAATTTCTGAAAATCTGGATCCTTAGGCTAAGGTCCTTTATACCTATTTTCAATTAATTCCAATTGCACATTGGAAAGTTCTTTTTGAATTTCTATTTCAAGGGAAACCATTTTAAACATTAGGAGGATTTTTATATCCAAAATATCTCAATTTTTAATTACCTCCCTCTAGACATTTTCTCTCTCTCGAGGCCAAAACAGGGTAAAACAGGATCTTTCTTTTATTTTAAAGAGGGGAACAAATTTAAGATCAAAAGGGAAGGTTCTTACACCTGTACACCTCAAAAGATGGAGGGAGGAATCTTACATCCTACCCCACTTAGAGATGTCCTCATCTCGCAAACTAGAGGACAACTCTTTCCCTTCAGATCCAACTCATTCCGGGGTTCCTTATAGTCTGGTGAACCCAACAGAATCCTAGGATAAAGATCCCTTATATAAAACTCATCATCAGATAACAATGTATTCAGATCATATCATTCATATCCTTAACACAATAATGGTCCATTAGACCAAAAATTTCCATCTGAAAAGTCCTCCATGGGAATTTCAATTATATAGATTTTTAATTTGTCATCCCTTAACTTGATCCACTCGGTCAAGTGTTAACAGTAGCAATCTGTTAGCACAATCCACTAATCTCATAACGATTTTCTGAAGTCATTATCGTCATTCCAGTTACCAACATCATCACAGGGACTTGTCCCATTCATCCTCATTGTGGTTTTGCTCAGCTTATCGCTTTTCAACCAAAATTCAAGAACCATCATTTTTTCAATCAGAATCCAATTCAACTTATCAGTTCTCAACCAGAGTTTTAAAATCATATCAACCACATTTGAACTCATCATCTGGATAGCATTTTTGCTTATAATTTCAAGGTCTTAGATTTACTCGTATATACTCCCAGTAAAGAGCTGTAGTTGTATCCTCGGTATATACGGGTAGTCACGGTCCTTGGAATTATAAGGTAAATACCATCATGTCTAGGCCTCAAGCAAGTCACGGATTCCATGCAATTGCCGTACTTCCATCTGAAAACCCAAATACTAAATTATTAATTTCAGTCTGAATATCAATTTGTATGAATTTCATCACACATTTCTAACTTTTTATTGTTACTTCATAAATTTTTGAGATTTTTGGCTTCTCAGTTGATCCACTTTAGCCAATTCGCCCTAATACTAGCTAAAAGATCCCTGTCCCCTCTGTGCGACAAATTCTGGGGTGCTAGCAGCCGAAGTAGCACTTCTTGCACAGGCAGGGTCCCTCACTCGGGGCCTCGCCCATGGATATCCAGACAAGAGACTAATCCATCGGTTCTTCCAAAACCGAACCCGAAAAAACTTCCCTCTCTCTAAAAGTACGAGCGATTCCTCCAGGATAAATTTACTATAACGTAGTCAAGAGCCTTAACTAACTGAATTGATCTGACGGAACCCGTAAGTCCCATAGTAAGATCAAGGAAAAGACTTGCACTTGGATCATAGGGACCAATGCAGAACAATTTTTATCTGGGATTTACTTCATCTATCGTACCATAATAGAATTGAGTCTCATTATAGGGATCCATCATTCCAGACTAACCCCATCCAGTCCCGTGGGGGTTAGCCAACCACCCAACCACTATAGTGATGGGATCCATTTAAGAATTTGGTTAGGTTTTGTCCCGGGTACCAGGGAAAAGAGTTCCCAGGCCCCCTAGCAAGAAATTCATGCAAACTTAGAACTAGTCACACCACTTACACACCCAATATGAAATTGTCTTTTTTACAAATTCAGCTATCTTTAAAACAATCTTTTAATGAAACTATAGTATCACTGATCATAAACCTCGAAAATATCTGGTTGAATCCTAATTTCTAATTTTTCCTTCATCGGTGTATCTATGGCATCATTGGCAACCAGAACGCTCACCACCTATCCACTCAGGGGCCTTTTTGATATTTCCTAGCTCATAGTACCCCGCAATATATTCACTTATAAAAATCAAAATGGAATCTTCGTTGAGGATATCAATTAATAGATCCATATAAAAGAGCCATGGACTCATTTGTTGAGGACCAGCAAGGTCAATCAACCAGATTCATGCCCGCATTCAGAAAAACAACTCTTACTCCTTGTTCCAATATCTTCCATGATGCACGTGTGGGTATCTTCGGCGACCCAGAGCTCGAGCACCGTATGGTCAGCACCCTTTAGGATCCTTCGTAGGTCACCTAGCGCCTCACTCATAGGCCGCTTCCTTGGTCCCTCATCCACTGTATCGAAAGCTCACCATTCCACTATATCGAAAGCTCACCATTTAAATTGAACCGAGGCTGGTCAAGACCTTGGCCGACCTTGCTACGCGCGAGACATCCTCCATTGACTCTCCGTTCAGCTGTTGCAGCTTTATCAGCAGTTAGGTCTCCACGACCTCATTCACAAGACGATCAAAATGCTTCCTCAGCATTCTTGACATAAAACAGTCATTTAAAAACAGGACATAGATACAGTTTCTATAACGAACTCTCGTCTTTCCACATTGTTCCACATCAATCCACATTATTTAATCCACATCCATTTCATATGTATTCCATTCTCATCCAATCACATCATTTTCATCTCATCACATCTTTCCTCATTTATCCTCATCAGATCTCATCCACTCGCATCTACCCATATCCACATCTCATCACATCACATTCATTCACATCTCATCCATTCATATCCACATCACATCACATAACATCCATTTCACCTCACATCTCATTCATTCACATCTATCCCGTTTCACATCACATCACATCACATTCATTTACATCACATATCATCCATTCACATCTCGATTCGCATGACATCACATCTCATTTATTCACATCTCGATTCACATCACATCACATCCATTCATATCCATCACATTCATTCTCATCACATTTATTCACATCCCGATTCACATCACATCCATTCATATCCATCACATTCATTCTCATCACCATCCCATCACATACATTCTATCCACATAACATCACATCACATCTATCCACATCATATCTCATTCATCCACATCTATCCAATCGTTCACATGTACGACTACCCACATCTATCCATACATTCATATCTATCACTTCACATCCACATATATTCATGTCACATCACATCTCTTTAAATCACATCACATTCTTTCACATACACATCTGCATCCATTCTTTCACAAATATATCCACATCCATTCTTCACATACATATCCACATCCATTCTTCACATACACATCCACATCCACATCCATTCTTCACATACACATTCACATCCATTCTTCACATACACATTCACATCCATTCTTTCACATACATTCACATCCATTCTTCACATACACATTCACATCCATTCTTCACATACATCCACATACATAGTCACATCCATTCTTTCACACATATCCACATCCATTCTTCACATACACATTCACATCCCGTTTCACATCACATTCATCTCATCCATTCATTCACATCTATCTGATTCACATCACATCTCATCACATCTATTCACATCTCATCCCTCCATTCTAGCGCAAGACAGTCCTTTAAGAAAGCAAGGTTTCTAAACAAGTTTTCAGTTTGATTTTCTTTTGAATACAAGAGTATTTCTTGAATCAGTATCTCTAAAACTCCTTGATCGGAATTCTGAATTTCATACCAGAATTCCTCAAATTCTATAACCTTGATCCACATATCAATTTGAAGGGTCTCAAACTTAGTTTCAGATTTGGCAGAGTTTTGAGTGTACTTTTCTACACTGGTCACACCTTCTTTTCTCTAAACTGACGAAAACGTTTGGTCTTGGTCATAGTCTGATTCAAGGTTTGAGTGGGATAAGATTTCTCATGATCTATCTTTCTCAAAAAGGTTTGATAATGCAGTTACTATTTTATTGAATTTCTTTCTTTGAATATTCACTTAACTAATTTCTAACTTAGATACGAATTCCAATGAGGAATAAATTAATCATTTATCTGAATATTTCGATCTCGATAGATTTCCTGAATTTTCTTCTTACAATCTGTGTGAATATAAAACGATAAAAATTTCTCTCTTAGAGTATTTAATTATTCATTTATCAAATACTCATACAATTTAAACATAGAATTTAAGAGAATTCTTATTTTGATATAAAACTTCTTTATGCACCTTTTCATAAATAAAATTCAACTTCAATGGAAATAACACTTTTATTAAAAAAAGAATTTCTTTGTGCATCTATTTATGCATAAAAATCAATTTTTATAAGAATAATGCTTTTATGATAAAAGAATTCTTTTATGCATCTTTTTATGCATAAAAATCAATTTTAATAAGAATAACACTTTTGTAATAAAAAATTCCTTTATGCATCTTTCTATGCATGAAAATCAAATTTAATAAGAATAACACTTTTGTAATTAAAACAAATTCATTTATGCATCTTTCTATGCATAAAAATCAAATTTAATGAGAATAACACTTTTGTAAATAAAAAATCCTTTATGCATCTTTCTATGCATAAAAATCAAATTTAATGAGAATAGCACTTTTGTAATAAAAAATTTCCTTTATGCATCCTTCTATGCATAATAATCAAATTTAATGAGAATAACACTTTTGTAATAAAAAAATTCCTTTATTCATCCTTTTATGCATAAAAATCAGATTTAATGAGAATAACACTTTTGTAATAAAGAAAATTCCTTTATGCTTTGTAATAAAAAACATTCCTTTATGCATCTTTCTATGCATAAAAAACAAATTTAATGAGAACAACACTTTTGTAATAAAAAAATTCCTTTACGCATCTTTCTATGCATAAAAATCAAATTTCATGAGAATAACACTTTTGTAATAAAAGAATTCCTTTATGCATCTTTCTATGCATAGAAATCAATTTTAATAATTAATATAAGTGATATCCATACCTATTCATAGGTGAATATGTACATGGAGTAGTTAGAATATTTTTTTTAGATGCAAAAATGGTGGGAATTACTCTTTTGGAATAACATAAAAACAAACTTTCTTTTCCATAAAATTTTGGAAAATTTTGCCATAACCTCCTTTGTATGGCTGACCATTTCTCATTTTTATCATTCTTTAATTAACTTAAATTAACCCAAATTAGATTTATAGAACTCTAATCTACACAATTTTCTAAATTCAAGAGAGTAAGCAATAATAAGTGTTTAATTAATCCTTTAGTTAATCTTTCTAGGATTGAGAAAGGTTGGAATGTAAAGAGGAGAAAGGGGTTGCTTTTTTATCAAAGGCATAGCATTTGAATTTAATTCAACATCTGCAAAACATAAAAATTAAGAAAACCATAGATTCTTCATTAAACAAGTAAAGAAATTAGCTTACATGGAGCTTGTAAGCTCTCCTTTGGCTTGAGGGATTGAGGGTTCTACTCTTGTTTGAAGCAAGAGTGGCCACAAATTCACTTTGAAGAGGATTAGGCCAAAAACATCAGAATTATTAAAAAATTCAATGTAGATGGTTCAAAACAGGAGCAGAGTAACAGTGCATAAACACCATTAATCTTTTACAAAGGGGGAGGCCTCTATTTATAAGAAAAAGTGAGCCTCCAACCAAGCAAACTGATTCTAGAATTTTTCAGATCAGTGTGGTCAATTTTTGACCATTTTTGGGTTAGTTCAGCTTACTTTTTGGATCTAGTTTTGAAATAGAAGAGAGGAAAGATGAAAATATCTCATTTTATTGTTTAAAAATTGGGGGTAATGATGAGAAAAAGGCGCCTACTTCATGAGGGGAGATCCCCACACTGAGGTGTCAAAATATAGTTTTTTTGATTGTTTTCTTTGGTCCTTAGTCCACTCTTCATCTTATGTAAGCATTTACTCATTTTCGGGGGGTTTTTCTTTTATTCTTCAATTTACCTCCTCCCTACATTTGGATTAATCTTATTGGTCCAAAGGAACCTTAATTGGACCATAATCCAAAATTTTTTGAAAATCTGGACCCTTAGGCTAAGGTCCTTTATACCTATTTTCGATTAATTCCAATTGCACATTGGAAAGTTCTTTTTGAATTTGTATTTCAAGGGAAACCATTTTAGACATTAGGACAATTTCTATATCCAAAAATATCTCAAATTTTAATTACCTCCCTCTAGACATTTTCTCTCTCTCCAGGCTAAAACATGGTAAAACAGGATCTTTCTTTTATTTCAGAGAGGGGAACAATTTAGGATCAAAAGGGAAGGTTCTTACACGTGTACATCTCAAAAGCTAGATGGAGGAATCTTACATCCTACACCACTTAAAAAACGCGAGATGTCCTCATCTCGCAAACTAGAGGACAACTCTTTCCCTTAAGATCCAACTCATCCCGAGGTTCCTTATAGTCTGGTAAACCCAACAGAATCCTGGGATAAAGATCCCTTATATAGGACTCATCATCAGATAACAATTTATTTAGATCATATCATTCATATCCTTAACACAATAATGGTCCATTAGACCAAAAATTTTCATATGAAAAGTCCTCCATGGAAATTTCAATTATACAGATTTTTAATTTGTCATCCCTTAACTTGATCCACTGGGTCAAGTGTTAACAGTAGCAATTTGTTAGCACAATCCACTAATCTCATAGTGATTTGCTGAAGTCATTATCGTCATTCCAATTACCAACATCATCACAGGGACTCGTCCCATTCATCCTCATTGTGGTTTTGCTCAGCTTATCGCTTTTCAACCAAAATTCAAGAATCATCATTTTTTCAATCAGAATCCAATTCAACTGATCAGTTCTCAACTGATCAGTTCTCAACCAGAGTTTTAAAATCATATCAACCACATTTGAATTCATCATTTGGATAGCATTTTTGCTTATAATTTCAAGGTCTTAGATTTACTCGTATATACTGCCAGTAAAGAGCTGTAATTATACCCTCGGTATATACGAGTTGTCACGGTCCTTGAAATTATAAGGTAAATACCATCATGTCTAGGCCTCAAGCAAGTCAGGGATTCCATGCAATTGTGGTACTTCCATCTGAAGACCCAATTACTAAATTATGAATTTCAGTCTCAATATTAATTTGTATGAATTTCATCACACATTTCTAACTTTTTACTCTTACTTCATAAATTTTTGACATTTTTGGCTTCTCGGTTGATCCACTTTAGCCAATTCGCTCTGATACCAGCTGAAAGATCCCTCTCCCCTCCGCGCAACGAATTTTGCGGTGCTAGTAGCGGAGGTAGCACTTCTTGCGTGGGGCAGGGTCTCTCACTCAAGGCCTCACCCACGGATATCCGGACAAGAGACTAATCCATCGGTTCTTCCAAAACCAGACCCGGAAAAACTTCCCTCTCCCGAAAAGTACGGGTGATTCCTCCAAGATAAATTTACTCTAACGTAGTCAAGAGCCTAACTAACTGAACTGATCTGACCAAACCCGTAAGTCCCATAGTCAGATCAAGGAAAAGATTTGCACTTGGATCATAGAGACCAACACTTTTTTCCTCTTTTGGAGACATAGCCGTTGATTCTTTTCCATAGAATAATTTTTATCCGGGATTTACTTCATCTATCGTACCATAACAGAATTAAGTCTCATTTTAGGGATCCATCAGTCCAGCCTAACCCCATCCAGTCCCGTGGGTTAGCCAACCGCCCACCAACCACTGTAGTGATGGAATCCATTTAAGAATTTGGTTAGGTTTTGTCCCAGGTACACCTGGGAAAAGAGTTCCCACGGCCCCTAGCCAGAAATTCATGCAAACTTAGAACTAGTCAAACCACTTACACACCCAATATGAAACTACCTTTTTCACAGATTCAACTGTCTTTAAAACAATCTTTTAATGAAACTATAGTATCACTGATCATAAACCTCCAAAATATCCGGTTGAATCCTAATTTCCAATTTTTCCTTCACTTGTGTACCCATGGCATCATTGGCAACCAAAACGCTCACCACCTGTCCACTTAGGGGCCTTTTGGATAGTTCCTAGCTCATAGTACCCTGCAATATATTCACTTATAAAAATCAAAATGGAATCTCCGTTGAAGATCAGCAAGATCAACCAACAGATCCATATAAAAGAGCCATGGACTCATCCGTTGAGGACCAGCAAGGTCAATCAACCAAATCCATGCCCGAATTCAGAAAACAACTCTTACTCCTTATTCCAATATCTTCCACGACACACGTGTGGGTATCTTTGGTGACCCAGAGCCCGAGCACCATATGGTCAGCACCCTCTAGGATCCTTCATAGGTCACCTAGCGCTTCACTCATAGGCCGCTTCCTTGGTCCCTCATCCACTGTACCGGAAGCACCGGAAGCTCACCATTTAAATCGGTTGGTCAAGACCTCGGCCGACCTTACTACACGAGATGTTCTCCATTGACTCTTCATCAGCTGTTGCAACTTTATTAGTTAGGTCTCCACGACCTCATTTACAAGATGATCAAAATGCTTCCTCAGCATTCTTGACATAAAACAGTCATTTAAAAACAGGTCATAGATACAGTTTCTATAACGAACTCTCGTCTTTTCACATTGTTCCACATCAATCCACATTATTTAATCCACATCCATTTCATATGTATTCCCATTCTCATCGAATCACATCATTTTCATCTCATCACATCTTTCCTCATTTATCCTCATCAGATCTCATTCACTCACATCTACCGATATCCACTCGCATCACATCTTTCCTCATTTATCCTCATCAGATCTCATCCACTCGCATCTACTGATATCCACATCTCATCAGATCACATTCATTCACATCTCATCCATTCATATCTACCCCACATCACATCACATCCATTTCACCTCACATCTCATTCATTCACATCTATCCCGTTTCACATCACATCACATCACATTCATTCACATCACATATCATCCATTCACATCCCATATCATTCATTCACATCCCGATTCACATGACATTACATCTCATTCATTCACATCCCGATTCACATGACATTACATCTCATTCATTCACATCACGATTCACATCACATCACATCCATTCATATCCATCACATTCAGTCTCATCACCATCCCATCACATACATTCTATCCACATAACATCACATCAAATCTATCCACATCATATCTCATTCATCCACATCCATCCAATGGTTCACATGTATGACTACCCACATCTATCCATAAACTCATATCTATCACTTCACATCCTTATATATTCATGTCACATCACATCTCTTTACATCACATCACATCACATTCTTTCACATACACATCCACATCCATTTTTTCATGTATATATCCACATCCATTCTTCACATACATATCCACATCCATTCTTCACATACACATTCACATCCATTCTTCATATACACATTCACATCCATTCTTTCACATACATCCACATCCATTCTTTCACATACATACACATCCATTCTTCATATACACATTCACATCCATTCTTCACATACACATTCACATCCATTCTTTCACATACATCCACATCCATTCTTTCACATACACATCCAATCCATTCTTCACATACACATTCACATCCAATCCATTCTTCACATACACATTCACATCCATTCTTCACATACACATTCACATCCATTCTTTCACATATATTCACATCCATTCTTCACATCCCGTTTCACATCACATTACATCTCATCTATTCATTCACATCTATCTGATTCACATGACATCTCATCACATCTATTCACATGACATCTCATCACATCTATTCACATCACATCTCATCCCTCCATTCTGGCGTAAGACAGTCCTTTAAGAAAACAGGGTTTGTAAACAAGTTTTCAGTTTGATTTTCGTTTGAATACAAGAGTATTTCTTGAATCAGTATCCCCAAAACTCCTTCATGGGAATTTTGAATTTCATACCAGAATTCCTCGAATTCTATAACCTTGGTCCACAGATCAATTCGAAGGTCTCAAACTTAGTTTCAGATTTGGCGGAGTTTTGAGTGTTTTTTTCTAGACAGGTCACACCTTATTTCCTCTAAAGTGACGAAAGAGTTTGGTCTTGGTCATAGTCTGATTCAAGGTTCGAGTCGGATTAGATTTTTCTTGAACTATCTTTCTCGAAAAGGTATGATAATTCAGTTACTGTTGTACTGAATTTCTTTCTTTGAATATTCCTTAACTGATTTCTAAATTAGATACGAATTCCAATGAGGAATAAATTAATCATTTATCTGAATATTTCGATCTCCATAGATTTCCTGTATTTTTTTCTTACAGTCCGTGTGAATATAAAATGATAGAAATTTCTCTCTTAGAGTATTTAATTATTCATTTATCAAATACTCATAGAATTTAAACATAGAATTTAAGAGAATTCGAATTTTGATATAAAAATTCTTTATGCATCTGTTCATGCATAAAAATCAACTTCAATGGGGATAACACTTTTATTAATAAAAAAAGGAATTTCTTTATGCATCTACTTATGCATAAAAATTAATTTTTATAAGAATAACGCTTTTATAATAAAACAATTCCTTTATGCATCTTTCTTTGCATAAAAATTTCCTTTTATAGTAAAAAAATTCCTTGATGCATCTTTCTATGCATAAAAATCAATTTTAATAAGAATAACACTTGTGTAATAAAAACAATTCCTTTATGCATCTTTCTATGCATAAAAATCAAATTTAATAAAAATAACACTTTTTTAATTTAAAAAATTTTCTTTATGCATCTTTCCATACATGAAAATCAAATTTAATGAGAATAACAATTTTGTAATAAAAAAATTCCTTTATGCATCTTTCTATGCATAAAAATCAAATTTAATGAGAATAACACTTTTGTAATAAAAAAAATCCTTTATGCATCTTTCTATGCACAAAAATCAAATTTAATGAGAATAACACTTTTGTAATAAAAAAAATCCTTTATGCATCTTTCTATGCATAAAAATCTAATTTAATGAGAATAATACTTTTGTAATAAAAAAAAAATTATGCATCTTTCTATGCTTAAAAATCAAATTTAATGAGAATAACACTTTTGTAATAAAAAAAATTCCTTTATGCATCTTTCTATGCATAAAAATCAAATTTGATGAGAATAACACTTTTGTAATAAAAAAATTCCTTTATGCATCTTTCTATGCATAAAAATCAAATTTAATGAGAATAACACTTTCTAATAAAAACATTCCTTTATGCATATTTCAATGCATAGAAATCAATTTTAATAATTAATATCAGTGATATCCATGCATATTTATAGGTGAATATGTACATGGAGTAATTAGAATATTTCTTTTAGATGCAAAAATGGTGGGAATTACTCTTTTGGAATAACATAAAAACAAACTTTCATTTCCACAAAATTCTAGAAAATTTTGCCATAACCTCCTTTGTATGGCTGACCATTTCTCATTTTTATCATTCTTTAATTAACTTAAATTAGCCCAAATTAGATTTATAAAACTCTAATCTACATAATTTTCTAAATTCAAGAGAGTAAACAATAAGAAGAGTTTAATTAATCCTTTAGTTAATCTTTCTAGGATTGAGAAAGGTTGGAATGTAAAGACGAGAAGGGGGTGGCCTTTTTATCAAAGGCATAGCATTTGAATTTAATTCAACATCTGCAAAACATAAAAATTAAGAAAACCATAGATTTGCAGATATTGAATTTAATTCAACATCTGCAAAACATAAAAATTAAGAAAACCATAGATTCTTCATTAAACAAGTAAGAAAATTAGCTTACATGGAGCTTGTAAGCTCTCCTTTGGCTTGAGGGATTGAGGGTTCTACTCTTGTTTGAAGCAAGAGTGGCCACAAGCTCACTCTGGAGAGGATTAGGCCAAAAACATATGAATTATTAAAAAATTCAATGTAGATGGCTCAGGACACGAGCAGAGTAACACTGCATAAATACCATTAAGCTTTTACAAAGGGGGAGGCTTCTATTTATAGGAAAAAGTGAGCCTCTAACCAAGCAAACTGATTCTAGAATTTTCCAGATCAATGTGGTCAATTTTTGACCATTTTTGGGTCAGTTCAGCTTACTTTTTGGATCTAGTTTTTAAATAGGAGAGAGGAGAGATTAAAATATCTCATTTTATTGTTTAAAAATTGAGGGTAATGATGAGAAAAAGGCACCTAATTCATGAGGGGAGATCCCCACACTGAGGTGTCAAAATTTAATTTTTTTGATTGTTTTCTTTGGTCCTTAGTCCACTCTTCATCTTATGTGAGCATTTACTCATTTTTGGGGGGTTTTTCTTTTAGTCTTTAATTTATCTCCTCCCTACATTTGGATTAATCTTATTGGGCCATATGAATTGGACATAATCACATCACATCCATTCTTATCCATCACATTCATTCTCATCACCATCCCATCACATACATTCTATCCACATAACATAACATCACATCACATCTATCCACATCATATCTCATTCATCCACATCCATCCAATCGTTCACATGTACGACTACCCACATCTATTCATACATTCATATCTATCACTTCACATCCACATATATTCATGTCACATCACATCTCTTTACATCACATCTCTTTACATCACATGACATTCTTTCACATACCTATCCACATCCATTCTTTCATATATATATCCACATCCATTCTTCACATACACATCCACATCCATTCTTCACATACACATTCATATCCATTCTTTCACACACATCCACATCCACATCCATTCTTCACATACACATTCACATCCATTCTTCACATACACATTCACATCCATTCTTTTACATACATCCACATCCATTCTTTCACATACACATCCACATCCATTCTTCACATACACATCCACATCCATTCTTCACATATACATTCACATCCTCTCTTTTACATATATCCATATCCATTCTTCACATACACATTCACATCCCATTTCATATCACATTACATCTCATCCATTCATTCACATCTACCTCATTCACATGACATCTCATCACATCTATTCACATCACATCTCATCCCTCCATTCTAGCGTAAGAAAGTCCTTTAAGAAAACAGGGTTTCTAAACAATGATGAAAGAAAGTAACAGGGGTGGGTTAGTCCCTCACCAAGGGAGTGGCTCGTGAAGGAGTCACCACTTAGCATCTCACGGCGGGAGAAGCTCACCATTGATTCTTGGAACAGATAACATTATCATGAATGACCCATAATCCCATTTACATTGGTATTTCTACTCCACCCAAGAGTTCACACCTACTTACTAGTTGTCCATGGCCTTGGGCCCATAATGCTTTCTTACAAACCATCCCTTCCCCAATGGTTTCGTCCTCGAAACCTCAAATGAATACCCCAAATTCGGAGAAGAATGTTCCATGTGGCTGAATTTACACCAACCCATATTGCTCTATCAATGCTTCATATCCCTCCAATGCTGAAATAGGTTGCCATGAAGCTTCTTCCTTAGGTAAACCTTTCCATTGAACAAGATACTCCACCAAGGTACGAGTGCGAAGTACCTTTTTCCTTGTACCCAAGATAGCTTCTGGAATGTATTCAATCATTCCCTCTTCATTCATTGGAGGTAACTCATCAACCATTTGATCGATCATACCCACATATCCTTTCAAGTGAGAGACATGAAACACATCATGAATCTTTGTTGTAGATGGAAGTAAGAGTTGATATGCAACCTCCCCAACTCTTCGTATCACTTGATAAGGACCATAATAGCGATGAGCTAGTTTGGTGTTGGTGCTTCCCTTCAAAGACGCATATCTTGACTTTGGTATTCTCAAAAGAACCCAATCTCCCACTTTGAATTCCAATGGTCTTCGATGAACATTGGCATATTGTCTCATTTTCTCTTGTGCAACCTTCAAATTACTTTTGCATTGTTGTAACAAAGCTTGCATCCTTTCAGCTTCCTCCTTGGCATTATGGTTAGAAGTCTCATATGTACCCACCAACATAGGCAAATTGACCTTGTAACCATATAAAGCCTCAAAGGGTGACATGCCAATGCTCACATGATATGTTGAGTTGTAAGCAAACTCAGCCAAAGGTAACCAATCATCCCATGTGCTTTGAGTATCATGACAATAGTGGCGTAGATATGTTTCCACCCATTTGTTTACTCTTTCTGTTTGACCATCGGTTTCGGGATGATAGGCGGTGCTTGGAGTAAGCTTGGTTCCCATATATTCAAACAATGTTCTCCAAAAAGTGCTCATGAATTTGACATCGCGATCACTCACAATTTGTGACGGCATACCATGCAACTTGAAAACCCCATCAACAAATTGCTTGGCAACATTTTGGGCTGAATATGTGACCTTGGAAGGAATGAAATGGGCCACTTTGGTCAATCTATCCACCACAACATACAAGCTGTCCCACCCTTTCTTTGTGCGCGGAAGGTTAGTAATGAAATCCATTGATATATGACTCCATTTGCCTTCGGGAATGGGCAATGGCTGAAGCAAACCTCCTGGTTTATGTGTAGGATCCTTGTTCAATTGACATGACCGGCACCCACTTACATAAGCATGAATGCTCTTCCACATCCCCTTCCAAAAGAAACTTTTCCTTATTGCATCAAAGGTTTTGTAGACACCCAAATGACCAGCCATAGGAGTACAATGCATCTCTTCCATGATCTTCTTGATAAATGATGAAGTAGGAACCAAGTAGACTTTTCCTTTGTAGTAGAGGAGACCATTTTTCAGCTCATAATGGGGTAACTCTTCACATACACCTTGCTGTAATTTCTGCACTATTTGTGAGGTTTCTTCATCAAACAAGTACTCTTCTTGTATCTCCATGATCCAATCTTTATGCACCTCAGAAATAGCATACAATGAGCAGGCCCACATACGAGACAAGGAATCGGCAACCACATTTTCTTTGCCCTTTGTGTATGTGATTTCAAAATCATAGTTTTGTAGTGTTGCTACCCACCTTCTTTGCTTAGGAGACAAATTGGGTTGTGTGAGGAAATACTTCAGCACCCTATGATCACTTCTCACATAAAAATGACTCCCATATAAGTAATGATGCCATTTCTTGATAGCATGGAGTATAGCAATCATCTCTTGCTCATACACATGGAGTTCTCTTTCTTTGTCATTCAGCTTTCTACTTTCATAAGCAATGACTCCATGGTCTTGGTAAAGTACCGCACCAATCCCTCTTCCACTTGCATCTGCCCTTATTGTGAAAGGTTTGGTGAAGTCTGGACATACCAAAATAGGTGCTGATGTGAGCATCTTCTTCATATCTTCAAAGCTTTTGTTGGCAATGGCATCCCCGTTTTCGGGTAGATTGAAGAGCTTTCAGGACAGATTTGAAAAGCTTTTGAAAAACCCTAGAAATTCAAGGATTTGTCCTGGCTGCAAGTAGGCAAATTTTGCAAAAATTTTGCCATGGTCTCCCCTCTTTTTGCACCAAATCTCAATCAAATCAAAGCATCTCAATCAAGTATTAAAATCCTTATGCATTTGACCACTGTAAGCAAATCAATCCTCAATCATTTTTCCATCTGAGTATGTGACCTTATGGCATCAATTTTGTCCTTTTGCATAAGAAGTCGATGTAGAGGATTTGCTTGTTTGCTCAAGTCGAATGAAGTGGTCGATGAAGCGCGTCGATGCTTGCCGATCTCCCGGCCAAGCACTGCCATTTCTTTACCACCAAGTACCTAATCCTCTTCCTTACCGCGTTACCCGGCACTAACGGCAAGGAAGATTCAAGACATTCTCCCCTTGGCCTCTCCTCCAAATGCCAAGGTACCCTTACTTCATTCTAGATTCTAGGAATAAAATCGTGAGTTACAAGCTCAAATGAATGAGTAGAGTTGACTTACAATTGATTTATAGCATGACTCATGCTCATTCATATCATAATGCATGGTTCATAGTGCTTCCTTCATCACATCCACTCATGGCAATGTCAATACATTTCCACATACATCAACAATATCCAAGTGTCACGGAGCGGTGATCTCGGGTCGTGTTCTGGGCGCGAGTTCCTGCTCGGGACTAGAAAATCCAGTACAAAAGTAAAAACAGAGAGCACTTGTTGAATCTTGCACCTCAAGACCTATAGCTCGTCTCGAAGAGGACGACGAGCCGATCATTTTGAGTACTAGCACTCCAAAAACGGAGTTCGTATGAGAGAGTTATGACCAAAAACGTGCAACCGGCAATGGAAAACGGTGTCACCAAAAAGTGGGCTTCCAACCCAAAAGATTTTATTCAATCCCCCAAATGTGCCAAAAGCTATGCTCACTTATGCCAATATGCAAGGCATAGCATTGAATGGCTATGTGTAGCATTCAAGCATTCATAATGCATAAAGAGCAGCATGAATGGCCATGATTAAAGTCCAATTTCTGAAAATTAGGATTCTATGTGTAATAAAACCCTAATTCACTCCATAGCTTGAAAGAATGCTTCAAAATTGTAAGGAAGTGATGGAGCAACTCACCAATGTCACCCGGGAAGCCTTAATGCTTGAATTTGTTGAAGGAGATGAAGATTAGGGTCACTTTGGTGAAAAACGTGGGCAGCTTTGGTAGTGATTTTCAGCCACATTGGGAGCCCCATTGCTCATGGAAAATAGGTGAAATACTTCATAAAACATTGCTAGATACATGAGAGACTCAATGCCCTTTGCTCATGTTGAGATTCCATGGCTAGGGTTTGCAAGAAAGCTCCCAAACAAAAAAACGTTTTTGATTAACAACTGCTAATCAAGATTAGAAATTTTTTCCAATTTGGTCCACTCATTCAAAAAAAATAGGCCCATGTGCTCAGATTTGAACCACAAACTCTACCTTAGCCATATCCCCTTCCCCCATGAATCAAATGAAGTAGAAATTTCACGAAATGAGAAGAAGAAAAGAAAAATTAAAAATCATGGATCAAAAGCCAGGCTCTGATACCAATGAAAGAAAGTAACAGGGGTGGGTTAGTCCCTCACCAAGGGAGTGGCTCATGAAGGAGTCACCACTTAGCATCTCACGGGAGAAGCTCACCATTGATTCTTGGAACAGATAACATTATCATGAATGACCCATAATCCCATTTACATTGGTATTTATACTCCACCCAAGAGTTCACACCTACTTACTAGTTGTCCATGGCCTTGGGCCCATAATGCTTTCTTACAAACAACTTTTCAATTTGATTTTCGTTTAAATACAAGAGTATTTCTTGAATCAGTATCTCTAAAACTCCTTGATCGGAATTCTGAATTTCATACGAGAATTCCTTGAATTATATACCTTGATCCACAGATCAATTCGAAGGGTCGCAAACTTAGTTTCTGATTTGGTGAAGTTTTGAGTGTATTTTTCTAGACTGGTCACACCTTCTTTTCTCTAAAGTGACGAAAGAGTTTGGTCTTAGTCATAGTTTGATTCAAGATTCGAGTCGGATAAGATTTTTCTTGAACTATCTTTCTCGAAAAGGTTTGATAATTCAGTTACTGTTGTACTGAATTTCTTTCTTTGAATATTCACTTAATTGATTTCTAAATTAGATACGAATTCCAATGAGGAATAAATTAATCATTTATCTGAATATTTTGATCTCGATAGATTTCTTGAATTTTCTTCTTACAATCCGTGTGAATATAAAATGATAGAAATTTCTCTCTTAGAGTATTTAATTATTTGTTTATCAAATACTCATAGAATTTAAACATAGAATTTAAGAGAATTTAAATTTTGATATAAAAATTCTTTATGCATCTGTTCATGCATAAAAATCAACTTCAATGGGAATAACACTTTTATTAAAAAAAAATTCTTTATGCATCTATTTATGCATAAAAATCAATTTTTATAAGAATAACGCTTTTATAATAAAAAAATTCCTTTATGTATCTTTCTATGCATAAAAATCAAAATTTAAAAGAATAATACTTTTGTAATAAAAAAATTTCCTTTAAGCATCTTTCTATGCATAAAAATAAAATTTAATAAGAATAACACTTTTAGAATTTAAAAAAAGTCCTATATACATATTTCTATGCATAAAAATCAATTTTAATGAGAATAACACTTTTGTAATAAAAAAAATTCCTTTATGCATCTTTCTATACATAAAAATCAATTTTAATGAGAATAACACTTTTGTAATTAAAAAAATTTCTTTATGCATCTTTTTATGCATAAAAATCAAATTTAATGAGAATAACACTTTTGTAATAAAAAAAATTCCTTTATGCATCTTTCTATGCATAAAAATCAAATTTAATGAGAATAACACTTTTGTAATAAATCTACATAATTTTCTAAATTCAAGACAGTAAACAATAAGAAGAGTTTAATTAATCTTTTAGTTAATCTTTCTAGGATTGAGAAATGTTGGAATGTAAAGACGAGAAGAGGGTGGCCTTTTTATCAAAGGCATAGCATTTGAATTTAATTCAGCATCTGCAAAACATAAAAATTAAAAAAACCATAGATTCTTCATTAAACAAGTAAGAAATTTAGTTTACATGGAGCTTGTAAGCTCTCCTTTGGCTTGAGGGATTGAGGGTTCTACTCTTGTTTGAAGCAAGAGTGGCCACAAATTCACTTTCGAGAGGATTAGGCGAAAAATAATTGAATTATGAAAAAATTCAATGTAGATGGCTCAAGACGACGGACAGGAGTAGAGTAATAGTGCATAAACACCATTAAGATTTACAAAGGGGGAGGCTTCTATTTATAAGAAAAAGTGAGCCTCTAACCAAGCAAACTGATTCTAGAATTTTCCAGATCAGTTTGGTAGATTTTTGACCATTTTTGGGTCAGTTCAGCTTACTTTTTGGATCTAGTTTTGAAATAGGAGAGAGGAGAGATGAAAAAATCTCATTTTATTGATTAAAAATTGGGGGTAATGATGAGAAAAAGGTGCCTACTTCATGAGGGGAGATCCCCACACTGAGGTGTCAAAATTCAGTTTTTTTTTTGTTTTCTTTGGTCCTTAGTCCACTCTTCATCTTATGTGAGCATTTACTTATTTTTTGGGGGGTTTTCTTTTATTCTTCAATTTATCTCCTCCCTACATTTGGATTAATCTTATTGGTCCATAGGAACCTTAATTAGACCATAATCCAAATTTTTTTGAAAATCTGGACCCTTAGGCTAAGGTCCTTTATACCTATTTTCAATTAAATCCAATTGCACATTGGAAAGTTCTTTTTGAATTTCTATTTCAAGGGAAACCATTTGTGGATTTTTAGGTTATAACTCTAATATCCAAAAGAGATGTACTTTGGTATCTTATTTATTTTTTATTTTCACTTATTGAATGAAATTTTTCTTTGTGCCTCCTACATATAATAATGTTTCTATCTTAAATTGTTTCATAAATTTTGTGCAGTGTACAAGTCACTTGGTGTGCTGCCATGTCCTAGCAAAGAAACAAATACCACTTTCTTATTAATGGTGTTTATCAACACCACCTTCCTACATGATTATCAAATAGTTACTCCTTTCAAATATGTTTATGCACAAATATTAATACCACTTTTTTGGTTTGAACGGTGATTATCAAAACTACCTTCCTCCGTTCTATATTAAGAAATTCCACAATAACTTTTCCCACATTAAGTGGGAAATTCCCATAATACATGGAACCTATCAATTTCAAAATTCCCATAATGCGGGATTTCTCCCATAATACCTAATACGGTCTTACATCTCATTCATTCACATTCCGATTCACATCACATCACATCCATTCATATCCATCACATTCATTCTCATCACCATTCCATCACATACATTCTATCCACATAACATCACATCACATCTATACACATCATATCTCATTCATCCACATCCATCCATTCGTTCAATACGACTACCCACATCTATCCATACATTCATATCTATCACTTCACATCCACATATATTCATGTCACATCACATCTCTTTACTTCACATCCACATATATTCATGTCACATCACATCTCTTTACATCACATCACATTCTTTCACATACACATCCACATCTATTCTTTCACATATATATCCACATCCATTCTTCACATACATATCCAAATCCATTCTTCACATACACATCTACAACCATTCTTCACATACACATTCACATCCATTCTTTCACATACATCCACATCCATTCTTTCACATACACATTCACATCCATTCTTTCACATACATCCACATCCATTCTTTCACATACATCCACAGCCATTCCTCACATACACATTCACATCCATTCTTTCACATACATCCACATCGATTCTTTCACGTACACATCCACATCCATTCTTCACATACACATTCACATCCATTCTTTCACATATCTTCACATACACATTCACATCCCATTTCACATCACATTACATCTCATCCATTCATTCACATCTATCTGATTCACATGACATCTCATCACATCTATTCACATCACATCTCATCCCTCCATTCTGGTGTGCAAGAGAGTCCTTTAAGAAAACAGGGTTTGTAAACAAGTTTTCAGTTTGATTTTCTTTTGAATACAAGAGTATTTCTTGAATTAGTATCCCCAAAACTCCTTGATCGGAATTCTGAATTTCATACCAGAATTCCTCGAATTCTATAACCTTGGTCCACAGATGAATTCGAAGGGTCTCAAACTTAGTTTTAGATTTGGCAGAGTTTTGAGTGTATTTTTCTAGACTCGTCACACCTTTTTTTCTCTAAACTGACGAAAGAGTTTGGTCTTGGTCATAGTCTGATTCAAGGGGTTCGAGTCGAATAAGATTTTTCTTGAACTATCTTTCTCGAAAAGGTTTGATATTTCAGTTACTATTTTATTGATTTCTTTCTTTGAATATTCACTTAACTGATTTCTAAATTAGATATGAATTCCAATGAGGAATAAATTAATCATTTATCAGAATATTTTGATCTCGATAGATTTTCTAAATTTTCTTCTTACAATCCGTGTGAATATAAAACGATAGAAATTTCTCTCTTAGAGAGAATTTAATTATTCATTTATCAAATACTCATAGAATTTAAACATAGAATTTAAGAGAATTCTAATTTTGATATAAAAATTCTTTATGCATGATTCTGTTCATGCATAAAAATCAGCTTCAATGGGAATAACACTTTTATAATAAAAAAAAGAATTTCTTTATGCATCTATTTATGCATAAAAATTAATTTTTGTAAGAATAACGCGTTTATAATAAAAAAATTCCTTTATGCATCTTTCTATGCATAAAAATCAATTTTAATAAGAATAACACTTTTGTAATGAAAAAAAATCCTTTATGCATAAAAATTAAATTTAATAAGAATAACACTTTTGTAATTAAATTTTTTTTCTTTATGCATCTTTCTATGCATAAAAATAAAATTTAATGAGAATAACACTTTTGTAATAAAAAATATTCCTTTATGCATCTTTCTATGCATAAAAATCAAATTTAATGAGATTTCCTTTATGCATATTTCTATGCATAAAAATCAAGTTTAATGAGAACAACACTTTTGTAATAAAAGAATTAATTTATGCATCTTTCTATGCATAGAAATCAATTTTAATAATTAATATCAATGATATCCATGCATATTCATAGGTGAATATGTACATGGAGTAATTAGAATATTTCTTTTAGATGCAAAAACGGTGGGAATTACTCTTTTGGAATAACATAAAAACAAACTTTCTTTTCCACAAAATTATGGAAAATTTTGCCATAACCTCCTTTGTATGGCTGACCATTTCTCATTTTTATCATTCTTTAATTAACTTAAATTAACCCAAATTAGATTTATAGAACTTTAATCTACATAATTTTCAAAATTCAAGAGAGTAAACAATAAGAAGAGTTTAATTAATCCTTTAGTTAATTTTTCTAGGATTGAGAAAAGTTGGAATGTAAAGAGGAGAAGGGGGTGGCCTTTTTATCAAAGGCATAGCATTTGAATTTAATTCAACATCTACAAAACATAAAAAATTAAGAAAACCATAGATTCTTCATTAAACAAGTAAGAAAATTAGCTTACATGGAGCTTGTAAGCTCTTCTTTGGCTTGAGGGATTAAGGATTCTACTCTTGTTTGAAGCAAGAGTGGCCACCAATCCACTTTGGAGAGGATTAGGCCAAAAACAATTGAATTATGAAAAAATTCAATGTAGATGGCTCAGGAAAGGAGAAGAGTAACAGTGCATAAACACCATTAAGCTTTTACAAAGGGGGAGGCTTCTATTTATAGGAAAAAGTGATCCTCTAACCAAGCAAACTGATTCTAGAATTTTCCAGATCAGTTTGGTCAATTTTTGACCATTTTTGGGTCAGTTGAGCTTACTTTTTGGATCTAGTTTTAAAATAGGAGAGAAGAGAGATGAAAATATCTCATTTTATTGATTAAAAATTGGGGGTAATGATGAGAAAAAGGAGCCTACTTCATGCGGGGAGATCCCCACACTGAGGTGTCAAAATTCAGTTTTTTTAATTGTTTTCTTTGGTCCTTAGTCCACTATTCATCTTATGTGAGCATTTACTCATTTTTTTTGGGGGGGGGTTTGTTTTATTCTTCAATTTATCTCCTCCCTACATTTGGATTAATCTTATTGGTCCATAGGAACCTTAATTGGACCATAATCTAATTTTTTTTAAAAATCTGGACCCTTAGGCTAAGGTATACCTATTTTCAATTAATTCTAATTGCACATTGGAAAGTTCTTTTTGAATTTCTCTTTCAAAAGGGAAACCATTTTAGACGTTAGGAGGATTTTTATATCCAAAAATATCTCAATTTTGAATTATCTCTCTCTAGATATTTTCTCTCTCCATGCCAAAACAGGGTAAAACAGGATCTTTTTTTTATTTCAGAGAGGGGAATAATTTTAAGATTAGAAGGGAAGGTTCTTACACCTATACACCTCAAAAGCTGGAGGGAGGAATCTTACATGCATTATTGTTAGTTCACTCAAGTCCTGGATCTAATAAGGTTTTTTCTCTCTCTAGGTTAAAACAGGATAAAATGGAATCTTTCTTTTATTTCAAATAGGGGAATAATTACAAGATCAGAAGGGGAGGTTCTTACACATGTACACCTCAAAATCTAGAGGGAGGAATCTTATAGAATGGATGGATGGATGTGATGTGAATAGAGGTGATGAGATGTGAGGTGAATGAGATGTGAGGTGATGAGATGTGTATGAATGAGATATGATATGGATAGATGTGATTAGATGTTATGTGGATAGAATGTATGTGATGGGATGGTGATGAGAATGAATGTGATGGATATGAATGAATGTGATGTGAATCGGGATGTGAATAAATGAGATGTGAAGTCATGATGAGAATTGAGGTGAAAATGATGTGATTGGATGAGAATGGGAATACATATAAAATGGATGTGATTTAAATAATGTGGATTGATGTGGAACAATGTGGAAAGACGAGAGTTTGTTATAGAAACTGTATTTATGACCTATTCTTAAATGACTGTTTTATGTCAAGAATGTTGGGGAAGCATTTTGACCGTCTTGTGAATGAGGTCGTGGAGACCTAATCTGATAAAGTTGCAACAGCTAATGGAGAGTCAATGGAGAAAAGTTGACCGAGATCTTGACTAGCCTTGGTTTGATTTAAATGGGGACCTTCCAGTATGGTGGATGAGGGACCATGGAAGCGGCCTATGAGTGAAGCGCTAGGTGACCTGCAAAGGATCCTAGAGGGTGCTGACCATACGGTGCCGAAGATACCCACACGCACATCGTGGAAGATATTGGAACAAGGAGTAAGAGTTGTTTTCTGAATTCGGGCATGGATCTGGTTGATTGACCTTGCTGGTCCTCAACGGATGAGTCCATGGCTCTTTTATATGGATCCGTTAGTTGATCTTGCTGATCTTCAACGGAGATTCCATTTTGATATGTGAATATATTGCCAAGTACTATGATCTATGAACCATTGAAAAGGCCCCTGAGCGAACAGGTGGTGAGCGTTCTAGTTGCCTATGATGCCATAGGTACACCGATGAAGGAATGATTGGAAATAAGGATTCAACCGGAGATTTTAAGGACTATGATCAGTGACACTATGATTTCATTAAATGATTGTTTTAAAGACAGCTGAATCTGTGAAAAAGGCAATTTTATATTGGGTGTGTAAGTGGTGTGACTAGTTTTAAGTTTGCATGAATATCCGGCTAGGGGGCCTGGGAAATTGTTTCCCTGGTACCTGGGACAAAACCTAACCAAATTCCTAATTGCATCCCATCACTAGAGTGGTTGGGCGGTTGGCTAACCCAGGGGGCTAGATGGGGTTAGGCTAGATTGACGGATCCCTCAAATGAGACTCGATTCTGTTATGGTACGATAGATGAAGTAAATCCCGGATAAAAATTGTTCTATGGAAAAGAATCAATGGCTGTGCCTCTCAATGAGAAAAAAAGAATTGGTCTCTATGATCCAAGTGCAGTCTTTTCCTTGACTTGACTATGGGACTTACGCGCTTGGTCAGATCAGTTCAGTTAGTTAAGGCT
Organism: Cibotium barometz; assembly: GCF_041138505.1. Lineage (NCBI taxonomy): Eukaryota > Viridiplantae > Streptophyta > Polypodiopsida > Cyatheales > Cibotiaceae > Cibotium > Cibotium barometz. The sequence goes on along the minus strand of NC_141072.1, from coordinate 13,309,611 downwards.
TTTAACTACGTTAGAGTAAAAATATCCCAGAGGAATCGCCCGTGCTTTTCGGGCGAGGGAAGTCTTTCCGGGTTCGGCTTTGGAAGAATCGAGGGATTAGTCTCTTGTCCGGATATCCATGGTTGAGGCCCCGAGTGAGGGACCCTGCTCCGTGCAAGAAGTGCTACTTTCGCTGCTAGTACCCCTAAATTCGTTGCGTGGAGGGGACAGGGAGCTTTTAGCTGGTATTAGAGCAAATTGGCTAATGTGGATTAACCCGCGAAGCCAAAAATGTCAAAATTTTATGAAGTAGCAGTAAAAGGTTGTAATTGTGTGATAAAGCTCATACAAATTGTTATTCAGATTGAAATTCATAAATTGGTAATTGGGTCTTCAGATGGAAGTACCGCAATTATATGGAATCCCTGACTTGCTTGAGGCCTAGACATGATGGTATTTACCTTATTGTTCCAAGGACCGTGACTACCCGTATATATCGAGGGTATTACTGCAGCTCTTTACTGGCAGTATATATGAGTAAATCTAATATCTTGAAATTATAAGCAAAAATGCTATCCAGATGATGAATTTGAATGTGGTTGATACCATTTTAAAAATTCTGGTTGAGAACTGATGAGTTGATTTGGATTCTAATTGAAAAATCATGATTCTTGATTTTTGGTTGAAAAGCGATAAGCTGAGCAAAACCATAATGAGGATGAATGGGATGAGTCCATATGATGATGTTCGTAACTGGAATAACGATAATGACTTCAGCAAATCACTATGAGATTAGTGGATTGTGCTGACAAATTGCTACTGTTAACAAATTGCTGACAAATTGCTACTGTTAACACTTGACCCAGTGGATCAAGTTAAGGGATGACAAATTAACAATCTGTATAAGTTCTATATGAATATCTTTATCCCATGATTCTGTGAGGAGCTACCCAATCTAAAGAAGCCCAGAATCAGCTGAATCTAAAATCGGATTTGAATCATAAATAAAGGGACTTAACAAGAATTTTCGTATTGATAGGAACATGGATCAAAGTCGTCATGGTAGAAATGATAACCCCCAACTTGATGAGGAAGAGCTCGACTTGGATGTTCGTAAAACTCTTCATAGATTGCATCCTAGACCTTTCAAGGGTGAAGGGAAAAACTTGGGCGAGGCTATGGAGAAGTGGATCGAAGCAATGGAAGAGTACTTTGATGTCACTGGGTACAATGAGAAGAGCAAAATGTATCTTGCAAGGCTGAAGATAGTAGAAACAACCAAAGTGGCATGGAGAAACCACTGCGAGACATGGAATGATCTCAAAATTTACTTAAGGACGAGGTTCTGTCATCCCGGCTTTTTGGAAACAAAGATGAACGAATTCTTAGAATTAACCCAGGGGAGAAGAACTATTGAAATATATCACCAAGCGTTCGCTCTCCTCCTCAAATACTCGCCACTGCTAGATGAAGAAGAGTTAATGGCCAGGTTCATTCGGGGACTGAATGAACCTTTGAATATCCTCGTGAAGAATGCCTAGCCTGTTTCCATGGCTAAAGCAGTGTGGATGGCGAAGGATTTTGCCAAGGCCTTTGATGTCAAAGTCCCGCCAAAGCCAGCACCATCACCTTTCAAAAGGTTTTTAATTCCAGAAGGTGATTCCAACCTTCCATCGCCTAAAAAATATCAGGGTCAAGCCCAGGATATGGGAAGTTCCAGATCGGAAGAAATGTCCTTTTCCCGAAACTCAATCCCCTCGAATTCAACTTCAAAAGTTCCACCCTTGAACAAGGGAGTGAAATGCTATAACTGTCAAGGGTTTGGACATCACAGTATGGATTGCCCAACTCCTTTTGGATCAAGGTTTTTGGGCTAGGAAAATTAGGGATCAAGATTCCAGACTCCAACTCCTTCCTTCAAGAGTAATCAGGTTTCTTTCCGTCGCCAAAATCAAGGAAATCCCAGAGGTAGACCCTCTAACCAACCCGCAGTTTCAATCCAAAGTAATACAACACCTCCGCCTCAGAATAGGGGAAGTCAAAGAGAGATGTTCCCAAATCGGCCGTCCACTTCCAAAGTAGTAACACTGGAAGTGATTGAAGAAGAAGAAGATGATGAAAGAGATCATACTCCACCTGCGAGATGAAGACATCTCGTATTTTTTAAGTGGGATAGGATGTAAAATTCCTCCCTAGCCCCTCAAGATGTCCAATTTCTCCCCCTGTAATCAATCCCCTTTCCAGAATAATAATAGATCTAGTTTCTATCTATTTTGACCTGGAGAGAGAAAATGTCTAGAGGGAGGTAATTTAAAATTGACATATTTTTAGATATAAAAATCCTCCTAGTGTCTAAAATGATTTTCCCTGAAACACAAATTCAAAAAGAACTTTCCAATGTGCATTGGAATTAACTGAAAATAGGTAAAAAGGACCTTAGCCTAAGGGTCCAGATTTTCAAAAATTTTCGAATTATGCTCCAATTAAGGTTCCTATGGACCAATAAGATTAATCCAAATGTAGGGAGGAGATAAATTGAAGAATAAAAGAAAAACCCCCAAAAATGAGTAAATGCTTACATAAGATGAAGAGTTGACTGAGTACAAGGTTTATTAGTTAAAAATTAAGAGCTATTTAGAGGAAATGATGCATTTTTGACACCTCAGTGTGGGGATCTCCCCCCATGAAGGAGGCACCTATTTCACATGTGTGGGGGAGTTTTAAACTCAAAAATAAAGAGATATTTTTATCTCTCCTCTCTCCTGTTTCAACTAGATCCAAAAAGTAAGCTAAATTGACCTAAAAATGGTCAAAATTGACTAAATTGATCAAAAAAGTAAGCTAAACTGACCTAAAAATGGTCAAAATTGGTCAAAATTTACTAAATTGATCTGGAAAATTCTAGAATCAGTTTGCTTGGTTAAAGGCTCTTTTTTTCCTATAAATAGAAGCCTCCTCCTTTGTAAAAGCTTAATGGCGTTTATGCACTGTTACTCTACTCCTACCCAGAGCCATTTACATTGAATTTTCTTGATAATTCAATTGTTTTTGGCTTAATTCTCTCCAAAGTAATTGGTGGCCACTCTTGCTTCAAACAAGAGTAGAACCCTCAATCCCTCAAGCCAAAGGAAAGCTTACAACTCCATGTAAGCTAAATTTTTCTTACTTTTTAATTTTAAATCTATGGTTTTCTTGATATTCTTGTTTTATAGTTGATTGAAGTAAATTCTAATGCTATGACTTGATGAAAAGGCCACCCCCTTCTCTTCTTTATAATTCAGCCCTTCTTTATCCTAGAATGATTAACAAAAAGATTAATTAAACTTTTCTTATTGTTTACTCTCTTGAAAATTAAAAATTGTGTAGATTAGAGTCCTTTACATCTAATTGGGGTTAATTTAAATTGAAAATAAAATAATGAAAGTTTATTTTTATGTTATTCCAAAAACGTAATTCCCACCGTTTGTGCATTCTAAAAGAAATATTCTAATTTACTCCATGTACATATTCACCTATGAATATGCATGGATACCACTGATATTAATTATTAAAATTAATTTCTATGCATAAAAAGATGCATAATGAAAATTTTTTATTATTATAAAAGTGTTATTTTCATTAAAATTGATTTTATGCATAGAAAGATGCATAAAGGATTTATTTTTATTTCAAAAGTATTATTTTCATTAAAACTGATTTTATGCATAAAAAGATGCATAAAGGATTTGTTTTTATTTCAGAAGTGTTATTTTTATTAAAATTGATTTTATGCATAGAAAGATGCATAAAGGATTTATTTTTATTTCAGAAGTGTTATTTTTATTAAATTGATTTTATGCATAGAAAGATGCATAAAGGATTTTTTTTCTTTTCAGAAGTGTTATTTTCATTAAAATTGATTTTATGCATAGAAAGATGCATAAAGGATTTTTTTTTTCAAAAATGTTATTTTCATAAAAAAGGATTTTTGCATAGAAAGATGCATAAAGGATTTTTTTTCCAAAAGTGTTATTTTCATTAAAATTGATTTTATGCATAGAAAGATGCATAAAGGATTTTTTTTTATTTCACAAGTGTTATTTTCATTAAAATTGATTTTATGCATAGAAAGATGCATAAAGGATTTTTTTTTCAGAAGTGTTATTTTCATTAAAATTGATTTTATGCATAGAGAGATGCATAAAGGATTTATTGTTATTTCAAAAGTGTTATTTTCATTAAAGTTGATTTTTATGTATAAATAGATGCATAAAAGGATTTTTATAAAAGTGATATTCCCACTGAAGTTGGTTTTTATGCATAAATAGATGCGTAAAAAATCTTTATATCAAAATTAGAATGCTTTTAAATTCTATGTTTAAATTCTATGAAATAGATGAATAGAGGTGATGTGATGTGAGGTGAATAGATGTGATGAGATGTGATGTGAATCAGATAGATGTGAATGAATGGATGGATGGATGTGATGTGAATAGAGGTGATGAGATGTGAGGTGAATAGATGTGATGAGATGTGATGTGAATTAGATAGATGTGAATGAATGGATGGATGGATGTGATGTGAATAGAGGTGATGAGATGTGATGTGAATCAGATAGATGTGAAAATGAATGGATGGATGGATGTGATGCGAATAGAGGTGACGAGATGTGAGGTGAATAGAGGTGACGAGATGTGAGGTGAATAGATGTGATGAGATGTGCTGTGAATTAGATAGATGTGAATGAATGGATGGATGTGATGTGAATAGAGGTGATGAGATGTGATGTGAATCAGATGGATGTGAATGAATGGATGGATGGATGTGATGTGAATAGAGGTGATGAGATGTGAGGTGAATAGAGGTGATGAGATGTGTATGAATGAGATATGATATGGATAGATGTGATTAGATGTTATGTGGATAGAATGTATGTGATGGGATGGTGATAAGAATGAATGTGATGGATATCAATGAATGTGATGTGGATCGGGATGTGAAGAAATAAGATGTGATGTCATGAGAATTGAGTGGATAAGAATGGAAATACACATATGAAATGGATGTGATTTAAATAATGTGGATTGATGTGGAACAATGTGGAAAGACAAGAGTTTGTTATAGAAACTGTATTTATGACCTATTTTTAAATGACTGTTTTATGTGAAGAATGCTGGGGAAGCATTTTGACCGTCTTGTGAATGAGGTCGTGGAGACCTAATCTGATAAAGTTGCAATAGCTGACGGAGAGTCAATGGAGGACGTCTCGCATGTAGCAAGGTCGGCCGAGGTCTTGACCAGCCTCGGTTCGATTTAAATGGTGAGCTTCCGGTATGGTGGATGAGAGACAAAGGAAGTGGCCTATGAGTGAAACCCTAGGTAACTTGCGAAGGATCCTAGAGGGTGCTGACCATATAGTGCTCGGGCTCTGGGTCGCTGAAGATACCCACACGGGCATCGTGGAAGATATTGGAACAAGGAATAAGAGTTGTTTTCTAAATTCAAGCATGGATCTGGTTGATTGACCTTACTGGTCCTCAACGGATGAGTCCATGGCTCTTTTATATGGATCCGTTGGTTGATCTTGTTGATCTTCAACGGAGATTCCATTTTGATATGTGAATATATTATCGAGTACTATGAGCTAGGAACCATCCAAAAGGCCCCTGAGTGGACAGGTGGTGAGCGTTCTGGTTTGCCAATGTTGCCATAGGTACACTGATGAAGGAATGATTGGAAATAAGGAGTCAACCGGAGATTTTGAGGATTATGATCAATGACACTATGATTTCATTAAATGATTGTTTTAAAGACGGATGAATCTGTGAAAAAGATGGATGAATCTGTGAAAAAGACACTATGATTTCATTAAATGATTGTTTTAAAGACGGATGAATCTGTGAAAAAGATGGATGAATCTGTGAAAAAGACACTATGATTTCATTAAATGATTGTTTTAAAGACGGATGAATCTGTGAAAAAGGCAATTTTATATTGGGTGTGTAAGTAGTGTGACTAGTTTTAAGTTTGCATGAATATCCAGCTAGGGGGCCTGGGAACTCTTTTCCCTGGTACCCGGGTTAAAACCTAACCAAATTTCTAATTAGATCCCATCACTATAGTGGTTGGGCGGTTGGCTAACCCACGGGACTGGATGGCCGGACTGATGGATCCCTAAAATGAGATTCAATTCTGTTATGGTACGATAGATGAAGTAAATCCTACATAAAAATTGTTCTATGGAAAAGAATCAATGGCTGTGCCTCTCAATGAGGAAAAAAGCGTTGGTCTCTATGATCCAAGTGCAATCTTTTCCTTGATTTGACAATGGGACTTATGGGTTCGGTCAGATCAGTTCAGTTAGTTAAAGCTTTTGACTAAGTTAGAGTAAAAATATCTTGGAGGAATTGCCCGTGCTTTCATGGCGCGAAGGAAGTTTTTCCAGGTTCGGTTTTGGAAGAACCGAGGGATTAGTCTCTTGTCTGGATATCCATGGTTGAGTGCAATCTCTTCCTTGATTTGACAGTGGGACTTACAGGTTTGATCAGATCAGTTCAGTTAGTTAAGGCTTTCGACTACGTTAGAGTAAAAATATCTTGAAGGAATCGCCCGTGCTTTCCGGGCAAAGGAAGTTTTTCCAGGTTCGATTTTGGAAGAACCGAGGGATTAGTCTCTTGTCCGGATATCCATGGTTGAGGCCCTGAGTGAGGGACCCTACCCCGTGTAAGAAGTGCTACTTCTACTGCTAGTACCCCCGAATTCGTTGCGCGGAGGGGAGAGGGATCTTTCAGCTGGTATCAGAGCAAATTGGCTAGTGTGGATCAACCGAGAAACCAAAAATGTCAAAAATTTATTTCCTTTATGCATCTTTCTATACATGGAAATTAAATTCAATGAAAATAACACTTTTATAATTAAAAAAATTCCATTATGCATCTTTCTATGCATAGAATTTAAATTCAATGAAAATAACACTTTTATAATAAAAAATTTTCCAATATGTATAGAATTTAAATTCAATGGAAACAACACTTTTATAATTAAAAAATTTCTATTATGTATCTTTCCATGCATAGAAATTAAATTCAATGAAAATAACACTTTTATGATAAAAACAATTTCCATTATACATCTTTCCATGCATAGAAATTAAATTCAATGAAAATAACACTTTTATAATAAAAAAATTTTCATTATGTATCTTTCCATGCATAGAAATTAAATTCAATGAAAATAACACTTTAATAATAAAAAAATTTCCAATATGCACTTTAGAATAACATAAAAATAAACTTTATTTTCCACAAAATTCAAGAAAATTTTACCATAACCTCCTTTGTATGGCTGACCATTTTTCAATTTTTAACATTCTATTTTCAATTTAAAATTAATCCCAATTTGAAGTGAAGTACTCTAATCTACTCAATTTTCACTTTCTAGTGAGTAAACAATAAGAAAAATTTAATCAAATTATTTGTTACTCATTCTAGGATAAAGAAAGGCTGAATTCTTAAGGAAGAGAAGGGGGTAGTCTTTTCATCAAGGCATAACATCAAGATTCACTTTAATCAACTTAAAAAAAAGTAAAGAAATCAGAAAACCATAGATGTGGTATGCCTACTTTAAATTTTGCTTGAAAGCCAGCTAGGGGGCTTGGGAACTCTTTTCCTTGGTACCCGAGCAAAACATAAGCAAATCTTTATAAAGGAATCCCACCAATACACTGGTCGACGGGTGGTTGGCTAACCCATGGGCCAGTTGGGGTTAGGCTGGATCAGGGGATTCCTATGAAACAATTAAGATACGATTACTTACGTTAGTTAGATTAAGTCCTGAGAAGACCCTTGTTCTGTGGGAGAGAATCAGCGGCAGTGGCTGTGCCTCATTAAAGGAGGGAAAAAGCGATGATTCTATGGACCAAGTGCAAGTCTCTTCTTTGATCTGACCATGTGACTTCAGGTTCAGCCAGATTAATTTAACTAGTTAAGACTTTGACTCGTTAGATTAATTCCCCCGTTAGAAGATTTTCTTTGGAGGAATCGCCCACACCTTCCGAGCGAGGGAAGTTTTTTCGGGCTTGGTTTGGGAGGAATCGCCAGGCTAGTCTCTTCTCTGGACATCCGCGGCGGGCAAGGCCCCGAGTGTGGATCCTCGCCCCACGCGAGAGGCTTACGCTGCTTCCTCCGCCACAGTGCCCTCGGAGGGGACACCGCAGAGTGGGGCGGGAGTCTCACAGAGCGGGTATCAGAGCTTTGTTGAAAGCTAATAAGGAGAAACAAATTCTTATCAAAAAATTATAATAAAAACTCAGAAAGAGAATTTACATATTGTATTTGTATTTTCATTCCTCAAGCTTCATTAATGAAGAATTTTAATCAAAGAATTTGGTTTTATAGATGGAAGTTCCACACTTATCTGGTATTCCCGACCTCACCCTATCACAAGACATGACTGTGTTCGCCTTCGAGCATCTCATCTCTTCCGCTCTACAACTCGAACAAGCCGAGCTAGACTCATAGGCCATTTCGAGGATCTATATTTCCCTGACACCCAGCAGAGAGACGGTAGCACAAGTGGTTTGTAGTGCAGAATGTCCACGCCTCTTGCGAGACCAGCATGCGATGCTGAGGTAAAATCTCTCATTAACCATGATTTTGATAAGGCTGAAAGTGATACATGGTGTTATTTTATATCACTCAACGCCTCGAAATTTCAGACTTTCCTGCCAAATCTACAAACTCCTTAGTTGCTTTGTTCCTAAGGAGAAGATAGTAGCTCCCTTGGCAGGCAAGGGAACATTTGTATTAGGGCGGCATGTCTATAGCCCAGTACCGTTGTCTTATGCGTCTCCCGAGGAGATTTTGACTTCTGGAGCCGAGCTGCTCTATGTACATATTGCAAATTTTATATAAATAAAGAAATGTTTTGTGGAGAAAAATTCCTTGTTCTATAAGTGATTATTTATGGGGACGACGAACTGATAAAGAAAAATCTGTTATCGGACATATGTCATAGATCTCCAATAAGATCATTTATCTTGTTTAAGAATTGTTTTCTAAACCTCTTAAGTCTTAGGATCTCATGGACGATATCAAAATAAAAATTTAATAATATATCATTTTTGGTAGAACCATGAGGCAAGGGAACCGTGGGGCTGTCAGCCAGACCCTCTCACTAATGAAGAAGAGCTTGACCCCGACGTTTGCAAGGCCCTTCACAGAACTCAACTAGGACCCTTCAAAGGTGAAGGGGATGAAGCTGAAGAGAGAAATTGGTTGAAGCAATGGATGAGTATTTTGATGTCACCGGTTACAATGAGCAGAGAAAAATTGCTCTTGTAGTTGTTTAACAGGAATCCTCTAATCCAACCTACTACCCATGGGTGGCCCATGGGTTAGCCAACCACCTGACCTTTATTGGTGGGATTCTTTTATAAAGATTTGGTTGTGTTTTGCCCGGGTACCAAGGAAAAGAGTTCCTAGGCCCCCTAACTGGTGATTCATGCAAAATTAAGGTAGGCATACCACGTACACACCCAATATGAAATTGCCATTTATAACAGATTCGGCTGGCTTTAAAACAATCCTTCAATAGAAATCATAATATTACTCATCATCATCCACCAAAGTTCTAAGTCCATTGTATTACAAAATGTGTCCTCTGGACTCTCCATTGAAGACCAGCTGGCCAACCAACGAGATCCAGTATCAAAATTTGATCCACAAAAATCTTTCCTTTTAGTCCATCCGAATCTTCCTCGACATACGCATGGGTGTCCTAGCAACCACGAGCCCGTGCATCGCCTGCTCAAAACCCTCTAGGATCCTCCTTAGGTGTCCTAGCACTTCACTGAGGGACCGCTTCGTCGGTCCTTGCCCATCGTACTGGAAGCACACCATTTTAACTGTACCAAGGTTGGTCAAGACCTCGGCAGGCTTTTTCGCAAGCGACGTTCCTTGACGACTCCCCGCCAGCTATTCCAAACGAACCTCCTCTTAGTAAAACACTTGCCAAATGCTTCCTCGAGCATTCTGGCATAAAACAGTCCTTTAAATGAAAAACACAGGTTCCAATGCAAGTAAAATTCACAGTTTGAGATTGGTTCCACAAAACCCCTTTTTCCATAATTCTCAGTTTCATAATGAGGATCCTTGATCTCTCATCAGGGTAATCTACCCATCATCTGACTGATTGTTCGACTAGATTCTTGGTGAGTTTGGTCAAAGGAAAACTAGTTTAGTTCATCAACGATAGTCTATTCTTTGTATTTAGGAACTGGAATTGGTCACGAAGTTTTTGCTTGATTCAGATCCAGAGATGGACAAATAGATTTATTGTCCGTCCCTCTCATAACCAAATTCATTCAGTTTAGTTCTAACAAGGATTCCCTTCAGATAAACATCTAATTTTGGATAAATACCAATTTAGTGATTTTACCAATTAAAATATCTAAAGATATTCTTTCTGCCACATAATTTCTTGACCTTAATTCCTTAGGTAGAATTACAGTGGAAATTCATCTTTTGACACTAAAAATTAATTCAAATCCTTCTTTTCTTAAATATCATAAAAATTCTTCTTTTGACTAAATACCAATATCTAGTTTTTTAATAAACTTGAACTCCCTCTTTTTCTCATTTAATGAGTGCAATCCAATTATCATGGAAATTCCTCTTTTATCATAAATTAAATCTATCTAAAATTCTTCTTAAAAATTATATAAAAATATCCATTAATTCCATTATGCTAGAAATTCCCCTTTTCTCATTTAGATGATTGAATTCCAAATATGGTGGGAATTCCTCTTTCATCATTAAATTTATTTATGCATAAAAATAAATTTAACTAAATTTTCTCTTAAAAATTAAATAAAAATCTCCATTAACTCCATTATACTAGAAATTCCACTTTTCTCATTTAAATGATTGAATTCCAAATATGGTGGAAATTCCTCTTTCATCATTAAATTTATTTATGCATAAAAATAAATTTAACTAAAATTCTTCTTTAATAAAATATCCATTATCTTAGTATTCCAATTTTTCTCTTTCTCCATTGGAATACATGGACTTCCATTGTCATGGGAATTTCTCTTTTATTATAAAAATAAATTACTAGAAATTTCTCTTTTTTCCTAATTAACTATTCATGCATAAGCATTAAAAATTAATTTTTCCATGGTTATGATGAGAATTATTCAATTAACCTAGGATGATTAATCCTAGAATATTATAGGAAGTCCTATTTTCATATTATGTATGAAAATGATTTATCTGTTAATTTTCTAGAAATTTTACCATAGCTCCGCTACTATTACTGATAATTCTCAATAATTTTGAAAAGCGTAAGGTTTAGTAATACAATATGATAGAATAACTATCATTTGGATCAATATCCAATTATGGACTTGATTCCTAAGTTTATCATAATTTAAGTAATATAAAAGCATAATTTAAGTAATATAAAAGCATAAAAAAGCCACTTCTTTGGCCTCTAATTTGACAAGCATATAGTTTACTTTTAGAATTATGAATTGCTCCATGAGAAGCATCATTTGAATATAGAATAGGTCATAGGAATGACCATTCTTTGGGGGAGAGAGAGATATGCTTAAAAAATATTTTAATTTAAGGATAAATATAAACTTTATGTTATTAATCACTAAAATTCATTAGAGAGCTTCATTTACATTGAAGAACCATTCAATTGAATACTTCTCAAGCTTGAGAGGGGTTGAGAAGTGAAAAACGTTTAGAAGAAGAAAAAAAATCATAAAGTCACACTTTATCTCTTGTTTTCCTTGATTCTTTAGTCTTAGGAGAGGCCCCCAACCAATCAATTGGTTTAGTATGTTGATCAAGACTCCAAATAAGGTTGAAGAGAGAGAGAAGCTCTTATCTCTCCAAATTGTAGAGGATTTTCAGAGGATAATAAAAAATGTGCTTATTTTAGAGTAATACTGGCATGGTCTAGTTCACAGATGAGAATACAAAAGAATGAGGGTCTATTTATAGGTGAGGGAGGCCACTAACTGAGTCCAACAAAGTTCTAGAATTTTTCAACTTCAGCTTGGTTGGATTTGGACAAGATTTGGACCATTTTGGCTCCCTTTTTTATTTGGTTTCCCCAGGAGAGAGGAGAGATAAAAATATCTTAATATTTTTGAGTTTAAAACTCCTTCACATATGTGAAATAGGCACCTCCTTGAAGGCTCCCCCTTTCCTTACCAAGGTGTCAAAATGGTATGATTACTCAAAAATATCTCATTTTTTTAGTAATATTTCATAATTATTAACTAATAAATCTTGTACTCAGTCAACTCTTCACTTATGTGGGCATTTACTCATTTTTGGGTATTTTCTTTTATTCATTGGATTTATCTCATCCCAACACTTGGATTAATCTTACTGGTCCATAGGAACCTTAATTGGACCATAATCCAAAATTTTTAGAAAATCTTGACCCTTAGACTAAGGTCTTTTAAATCATTTTTAATTATTACCAATTGCACCTTGGAAAAATTATTTTGATTTTTTGTTTGAGGGAAACATATTTTTGATATTTGTAGAATTTATATATCCAAAAATATCTCAATATTGAATTACCACTCTCTAGAAATTTTTATCTCACTAAGAACAACCAGAGATAGAAAGTTCCACCTCATACTGCAGTAGCTAGAGCTGTCACTATAGCTAAGGAAGTGGAGGAAGAAAAAGGATAGATCTATGCAACAACCGTCAATTTTCAGTCCTCCAGACTCCAACAGAGTACCAGGGTAAGGAATTCAAGCTTTTGATTGATTCAGGCAGCACTCATTCTTTTATTTCCCCAGGATGTCTGCGTAAATTAGTCCTAAATCAAAAATCAGGGAAACCTATGCAAGTGGAATTGGCCAGTGGGAAGATTCTTTTCACACGGCTTGAGAGAGACCCTATTCAGTTTAGTCTAGATGGGAACATAACAGAGTGCCAGTTCAGAGTCCTACCCTTGGGAATCTATGATGGAATCCTTGGAATGGATTAGCTCCAAAAGAATCAGGCTGACATTCATTGTCACAAAGGAACCATCTCTTTCCTTGACCTTCACGGGAATAAAGTTCAAGGAACTCGAATTTCTGGATCCCCAATGCTACAATTAGTCAAGGCTGCCAAATTATTAAAAGGGCTTAGAAAGAGGCAAGCTATTTATGTCGTTAAGATGAATCCAGTAGACATAAATGCAAGGCTAAAGAACCAGAGTGGTTAAGTGAGTATACAGATGTGTTTCCTGAAGACCTGACTGCGATGCCTCCGTCTTCTTGCAAAGTAGATCATGAGATCAAGTTAACCCCCGGAGCTCAACCAGTAGCCCAGCGTGGTGCATACAAAATGACAGTCCCTGAAGCCATAGAAATTAAGGAGCACTTAAGACAACTGTTAAAGTAGGGATTCGTTAGACCCAGTGTCTCACCTTGGGGTGCGCCCGTTCTCTTTCAAAAGAAGAAAGATGGAATGTTAAGACTCTGTATTGACTACAGAGGATTGAATCAATTAACAATTAAAAATAAGTAACCTATCCCTAGGATTGATGAACTTCTCGATCGGTTAAGTAGGACCCAAATGTTCACAAAGATAGATCTCAAATCCAAGTACTACCAGATGATCAGAATCAAGGAACATGACATCCCGAAGACAGCATTCAATACTCGCTATGGACATTATAAGTTCACAGTCATGCCGTTTGGATTGACTAATGCCCCGGTGACATTTAATCATCTTATGCAGGATATTCTCAGAGAATACTTGGATGATTTTATTCTTGTCTTCTTTGATGATATCTTGGTATACTCAAAGAATGCTACAGATCATGAAGATCATGTGCGCAAGGTCCTGGAAATCCTAAGGAAACACCAAATCTTTGCAAAAAAGAGCAAGTGTTCTTTCTCTGCTGACCAGGTGGAATACTTGGGATTCATAGTATCAAAAGATGGGATTTCTCCTGACCCCGCAAAGATCCAAGCTATCGTAGAATGGCCGAAACCCAAGACGGTAAAGGAAGTCAGAGGATTCCTAGGATTGACCGGATGGTATAGGATCTTTATACCTAGGTATGCTCAGATAGCGTCCCCTTTAACTAACCTTCTCAAGAAGAGTACACTTTTTTCAGTGGACTGCAATGTGTCAGAGTGCCTTTGATAAATTGAAGACAGCCTTAGTAACCAACTCTGTCCTTAAATTGCCAAATTTTACCAAACCCTTTGAGGTAGTTAACTGATGCTAGTGGGTTTGCCTTAGGCAGTGCTCTTATGCAAGAAGGTCATGCAGTGGCCTATGAATCCAAAAAACTTAGAACACATGAGAGAAATTATGCCATCTATGACTTAGAGTTACTCTCAGTAGTTTATGCTCTGAAGTTGTGGAGACATTATCTCTTTCCTATATAAGTAGGGTAGCAATAGGGCCAAAGAATCTATCATGCATGATCTTCTCTCTTGCTTCATTAATCAAAGAATTTTACACCACTGTGATTGCAAAGCAAGGAGGCTTTTCTACTGAGGGCACCTGCTACCACATTTTCTTTGCCTGGGCGGTACTTGATTTCAAAATCTAATTCCTGCAGGGTCTGCATCCACCTTCTTTGGCGCATGTTGAGATCCTTCTGAGTAAAGATCCACTTTAAGCTCTGATGATCTGACATCAAAGTGAATCTTTGACCCAGTAGGTAATGTCTCCACAACTTCAGTGCATAGACTACCGAAAGTAGCTCCAGGTCGTGGACAACATAATTTCTCTCATGCATTCTGAGTTTTCGAGATTCATAGGCCACTGGATGACCTTCCTGCATGAGTGCACCTCCCAGGGAAAAACCATTGGCATTAGTTACTACCTCAAAGGGTAGAGAGAAATCTGGCAATTTCAAAACGGGATTGGTTACCAAGGCGGTCTTCAGCTTTATCAAAAGCGCTCTGACACTTGGCAGACCAATGGAATAGGATATTCTTCTTGAGAAGATTAGTCAGGGGGGAAGCTATGAGAGCATACTTAGGTATAAAAATTCTATTCCAACCAGTTAGTCCCAAGAATCCTCTGACTTCTTTCACTATCTTTGGTTCAGGTCAATCTATGACTACTTGGACCTTTGCGGAATCTGGAGAAATCCCATCTTTGGATACCAGAAAGCCCAACTATTCAACATGGTTGACAGAGAAAGTGCATTTGCTCTTCTTAGCAAAGAGTTGGTGCTTCCTTAGAATCTCAAGAACTTTTCAGACGTGAGCTTCATGGTCAGCTGCATTGTTTGAGTAAATCAGAATATCATCAAAGAAAACAAGAACAAAATCATCCAAGTATTCTCTGAGAATGTCCTGCATTAGGCTAATGAATGTAGCTGGGGCATTTGTCAAACCAAACGGCATGACTGTAAATTCATAGTGCCCATAACGAGTATTGATGGCTGTCTTCAAGATATCTTGCTCATTAATCCTGATCTGATAATACCCTGATTTGAGATCTATCTTTGTGAAGATCTGGGCTCCACTTAGCCTGTCCAAAAGCTCATCAATTCTGGGGATAGGATACTTATTCGCTGATTGAGACCTCTGTAATCCACACAGAGTCTTAGCATTCCATCTTTCAAGACAAAAAAATCTTTCAAGACAACTTACAAGCATTCAGAGCCGCTTGGACTGACACCAACATTACACACTACATGGTATGTTTCTAGCTTACTGTTGTTTCTTAGCCCTCGATACTAACTTACATTGTATGTTTTCTTATGCAGCATATTCTCTACAACCACATGCCTTACTTTATCAACAAGTACAGAGATCCTAGCATTTGGAACACACAAGGACTCGAGAAATCACACTATATGGCTCGAAATGCATATTTCAGGCACACACAACATGGTGGTAGAAAAAGTAAGGCAAACAGCCTACAAGAAGTGTTCCAATGGTTCTATAGAAGGATACTACAGCAACTACATAAAAAAGAAACCTTGAGGTCATCCAAAGTGATGCAAACACTCAAACATATGGAAAGGAAGAGATTGAAGTGTTCCGAAGCATTTAAAAACTCAGATGCCATAGAAGCACAAAACAAATGGAGAGAACAAAAGATTTTTGTTAATCATCATTGGACAGATAGATGTAACACATAAGTCTTTTACAATGTATCTTTCCATTCTAATGACTTTGGCAATTCCAGCGAATCTGGCTTTCGTTTACACCTTAGCAAACGGTGTTTGCCATACTCTTCTAGTTCCTCTGGGTTCTCTATTTCTAGAGACAATGCTACTGCAGCATATGTATGAAAGTAACCCCTTCGGTTGCTGGCATAACCAGGATAGCATCCAAAAATTTCTAAGGCAGTAGACTTCTCTATTAAAATAATATTCTCATAACTTTTAGGAATAATCATTGCACCTAGGAAAAGGGAAAATGTCTTGAATACAAAATTTGCAACTCTCCCTTCCTGGCTCATGGCATTGTGGTAGATTATAATCTTTGCCTTAGACAATTTTCTTAGGTATTGAGAGAGAGCTGTGTCTCAAGAGCTGCGTCTCGGCCACAGTACTCCCTTTTATGCCGCTGCAAGAATTCGTCTTTGACTTCAAATGTACTCTGCAAAACAAAATAATTAAGGAAACATAAGTCTACATATCACATTCACATACACACAAACACACAACACACACATACACAAAGAGAGAGAGAGAGAGAGAGAGAGACAGAGACAGAGACAGAGAGAGAACCTGAGTCTCATCTGTCATGAACAGTTGGTCTTGCCAAAGGTTAATAGAACTTTTAGTATCTTCTCCTACTTTGTTCATCCACTCCTTTGTGGAGTCATTCAACTTATCAAAGCCATATTTGGCCTGTAGCTCCATGAAGGTTTTATCGTCTGGCACAAATATCATCTTTGAACTTCTGTGCTTTGCCCAAACATATACTGAGACACTCTTTACTATTGTAATTTTCCTCCAATGCTAAGTCATCACTATCATCTTCCGAGACAAAACCACTACCCTCTTCCTGAAAATTGGCAATAGCACATAAAGCAAAATCTTCCCTAAGACTGAAAATATTCTGAATGTCAGACAAGAGTACATAACGTTTGTTGTGGACAACAAATTCTGGTAGCACTAGCAATACTAGACCACACTGGTCCACTTTGAAGAGATCTACATCCACTTTGAAGAGATCTACATCCAGAGGTCTCTGTATTGTTGACATCTTAAGAGCAACAATATCCATAGACTTCCCCTCCTCTTCCTCCTATACTAACTCAATCTCTTCCTCAAGTTCTGCCTCCTCAGAAGGTAACTTATCTTCTTGGGGAATTTTATCTTGAATAGTACCTTCATATAGTAGTTCTTCACCCCTTTCAGGAAGCTCTTTATAGAGGCACTACAAGTAGTAGAGGAATCCAAATGGCTCTTACAATAGCCCGTAGCAACTTAAGTGCAAGGTACACCAAGAATGTGAGATCCCTGTTCCCACCGCGCAACGGATTCGGGGTACTAGCAGCGGAAGTAGCACTTCTAGCGCGAGGCAGGGTCCCACACTCGGGGCCTCGTCCACGGATATCCAGACAAAAGACTAATCCGTCGGTTTTTCCAAAATCGAACCCGGAAAAACTTCCCTTATCCAGAAAGCACGGGCGATTCCTCCAGGATAACTTTTTACTCTAACGTAGTCAAGACCATTAGTGATCAAACTGATCCGACTACACCTATAAAGATACTCGGTCAGATCAGGGAAGAAACTTGCACTTGGATCATTGGGATCAACGCTTTTTTCCCCATCAAGAGGCACAGCCGTTGATTCCTATCCATAGAGCAATTACTATCCGAGACTTACTTCATCTATCGTAATAACAGAAATTGAGTCTCGATTTACGGATCCATCAGTCCAGCCTAACCCCATCCAGTCCCATGGGTTAGCCAACTGCCCAACCACTGTAGTGATGGGATCCAATTAAGAATTTGGTTAGGTTTTGTCCCGGGTACCAAGGAAAAGAGTTCCAAGGCCCCCTAGCCGGAAGTTCATGCAAACATAAAACTAGTCACACCACTCACACACCCAATATGAAATTGCCTTTTTCTCAGCATCAGCTAACTTTAAAACAATCCTTTAATGAAACCATTATGTCACTGATGACAATCCTCATAGTCTCGGGTTGAATCCTTATTTCTAGTCATTCATTCATCGGTATACTTATGGCATCATTAGCAACCAGAACGCTCACCACCTGTTCACTCAGGGGCCTTTTCCATAGTTCCTAGCTCATAGTAACCGGCAATATATTCATATAACAGAATGGAATCTCCATGGAAGATCAGCAAGATCAACCCACAGATCCATATAAAAGAGCCATGGACTCATCCGTTGAGGACCAGCAAAGTCAATCAACCAGATCCATGCCCGGTTTCAGAAAACAACTCTTATTCCTTGTTCCAATATCTTCCACAATGCACGTGTGGGTATCTTCGGGGACCCAGAGCCCGAGCACCATATGGTCAGCACCCTCTAGGATCCTTCGGGTGACCTAGCGCTTCACTCATAGGCCGCTTCCTTGGTCCCTCATCCACCGTACCGGAAGCTCACCATTTAAATCGAACCGAGGCTGGTCAAGACCTCGGTCGACCTTGCTACGCGAGACGTCCTCCATTGACTCTCCGTCAGCAGTTGCAACTTTAACAGTTAGGTCTTCATGACCTTAATCCACAAGACGGTCAAAATGCTTCTCCAGCATTCTTGACATAAAACAGTCATTTACAAACAGTCACAAAATACAGTTTCTAAATCGAACTCTCGTCTTTCCACATTATCCCTCCTTAGTCCACATTACTTATTCCACATTCCATTCAATGTGTACTCATTCTCATCCATTTCCTCATATCGACGACACATTAATTCATATACACATTCACATTCACATCCATACGTCCACATCTACATGCATACATCCATTTTTACATCCTCATTTATACATCCACATCCCATATCCACATTCATACATACACATCCATATCCACATCCATACATCCACATCCACATGCATACATCCACTATCACGTCCTCATTCATACATCCACATCCACATACATACATACATACATACATCCATATCCACATTCCCATTCACATCTATACATCCACATCTACATCCACATACATACATACATCCACATCCACATTCCACATTTACATCTATACATTCACATCTACATCCACATACATACATACATCCGTATCTACATCCATACTATATCCATTCTCGCCCTAACACATCCCATATACATCTTATCCCATCAGATACACTCTCTACCTCGTCCCATACACATCTTAACACATCCTAACTCATCTTAACACATTCTATCACATCTCATACACCTCTTATCATATCCTATCACATCTCATACACATCTTATCACATCTTTTCACATCTCATACACCTCTTATCACATCCTATCACTTCCCATACGTATCTTATCACATCTTCTCACATCTCATACACCTCTTATCACATCCTATCACTTCCCATACGCATCCTATCACATATTATCACATCTCATTTAAAAATCAATCTTTTATGCATCTTCCTATGCATAAATTCATTTTAAATGAACATGACACTTTTGAATTAAAATTCCATCTCTTATGCATCTTCCTATGCATAAACTCAATTTAGATGAGAATTGACACTTTTGAATTAAAAATCCATCTTTTATGCCTCTTCCTATGCATAAATTCAATTTGGATGAGAATAACACTTTTGAATTGAAATTCCATTCTTTTATGCATCTTCCTATGCATAAAAATTTAGATGAGAATGACACTTTGAATTTAAAAATCAATCTTTTATACATCTTCTTATGCATAAATTCAATTTGGTAGGAATTACACTTTTAGAATAAAAGAATTTCTCTTATGCATCTAAGTTATGCATAAAATCCATTTATGATGAAAATCACACTTTCAGTATAAAAAGAATATCTTTTATGCATACCTCTATACATGAAATCCAATATGATAAAAGTAACACTTTTACAATAAAATAATCAACTTTAATGCATACCTTTATGCATGAAATCCAAATATGATAAAAGTCACACTTTTATAATAAAATAATCAACTTTTATGCATACCTCTATGCATGAAATCCAAATATGATAGTCACACTTTTATAATAAAATAATCAACTTAAATGCATATCTCTGTGCATGAAATCCAAATATGATAAAAGTCACACTTTTATAATAAAATAATCAACTTTTATGCATACCTCTATGCATGAAATCCAATATGATAAAAGTCACACTTTTATAATAAAATAATCAACTTTTATGCATACCTCTATGCATGAAATCCAAATATGATAAAAGTCACACTTTTATATAAAATAATCAATTTTTATGCATACCTCTATGCATGAAATTCAAATATGATAAAAGTCACACTTTTATAATAAAATAATCAACTTTTATGCATACCTCTATGCATGAAATCCAATTATGATAAAAGTAACACTTTTATAATTAAAAAAATCAACTTTTATGCATACCTCTATGCATGAAATCCAAATATGATAAAAGAAACACTTTTATAATAAAATAATCAACTTTTATGCATACCTCTATGCATGAAATTCAAATATGATAAAAGAAACACTTTTATAATAAAATAATCAACTTTTATGCATACCTCTATGCATGAAATTCAAATATGATAAAAGAAATACTTTTATATTAAAATAATAATTCTTTTATGCATACCTCTATGCATGAAATCCAAATATGATAGAAGTCACACTTTTATAATAAAATAATCAACTTTTATGCATACCTCTATGCATGAAATCCAAATATGATAAAAGTCACACTTTTATAATAAAATAATCAATTTTTATGCATACCTCTATGCATGAAATTCAAATATGATAAAAGAAACACTTTTAGATTAAAATAATAATTCTTTTATGCATACCTCTATGCATGAAATCCAAATATGAAAAAAGAAACACTTTTATAATAAAATAATCAACTTTTATGCATACCTCTATGCATGAAATCCAAATATGATAAAAGTCACACTTTTATAATAAAATAATCAATTTTTATGCATACCTCTATGCATGAAATTCAAATATGATAAAAGAAACACTTTTATATTAAAATAATAATTCTTTTATGCATACCTCTATGCATGAAATCCAGATATGAAAAAAAAACACTTTTATATTAAGATAATAATTCTTTTATGCATACTTCTATGCATGAAATCCAAATATGATAAAAGTAACACTTTTACAATAAAATAATCATCAATTATGCATAACATAAAAATCAATTTCTCCATGATTACAATAAAATTCTTTCAATTAATCTAGGATGATAATTCCTAGAATATGGTAGGAAGTTCTCTTTTCGTGCTTTGAATAAAATTATTTTATGTGTAATTTTTATAAAAATTTTGCCATAGCTCCGCTACTATGACTGATAAATCTCAATTTATTTTGAAGGATAAAGCTTATCATTAAGAAAATGATTAGAATGATCCCTAATTGGATCATTAACCCAATAATGGGTTGAATCATCAATATTCATGAAATACATAAACTAAAAGCATAGAAAAAAGCCATTAATTTGACCTCAAGCATAGATTAATCTTGGATTAAGAAAAAGCTTTATGAAAAGCTTCATTTGGATTGAGAATGGGTCATGAGTATGACCATTTCTTGAGTGAGAGAGAGAAATTACATACAAACCATTAGAATTAAGCATAAATGGAAATTTATGTAATTCTTAACTATCATTAATCAATTAACTTCAATAGCATTCATGAAATTATGTAACTCTTCACTACCATTCATCAATTAACTTCAATAGCATTCAAAAAACCATTCTAATTAAGCTTCTCAAGCTTGAGAGGGATTGAGAAGAGAGAAACATTGAGAAATTATAGAAAATGATCAAAATTCACTAATTACCTTACAATTGCTTGATTCTTTGTTCACGGTAGAGGCCCCCAACCAATCAATTGGTTAAGTATGTTGATGGAGCCACCAATGGGGATTGAAGAAAGAGGGAAGCTCCAATTTCTTCAATTTGGAGAGAATTTAAGAGAATAGTAGAAACTAGCATTATTTAGTATAGTAAAATTCTTCCTTTTTTTCAAAGGACTCATGTTCTATTTATAGGAGAGGGAAGCTCTAACCAAAGCTAACTGAATTCTAGAATTTTCCAGATTCAGTTTGGTTGAATTTGGACTAGATTTGGATCTAGTTTGGTTACTTTTTGATTCGGTTTGGTTCCATTTTGATTTGGTTTGGTTCAAGAGAGAGGAGAGATAAAAATATCACATTATTTTTTAGTTTAAAACTCATTCAAGCATGTGAAATATGCACCTCCTTTAAAGAACTCCCCTTCCTTACATATGTGTCAAAATGGAATCATTATACCCAAAATATCTCATATTTTTAATATTGCTCATAGTTTTTTACTAATAAACCTTGTACATTTTCAACTCTTCATCTTGTGTGAACATTTACTCATTTTTGGATACCCAAAATATCTCATATTTTTAATATTTCTCATAGTTTTTTACTAATAAACCTTGTACATTTGCAACTCTTCATCTTATGTGAGCATTTACTCATTTTTGGATACCTAAAATATCTCATATTTTTTATATTACTCATAGTTTTTTACTAATAAACCTTGTACATTTGCAACTCTTCATCTTATGTGAGCATTTACTCATTTTTGGATACCCAAAATATCTCATATTTTTTATATTACTCATAGTTTCTTACTAATAAACCTTGTACATAGTCAACTCTTCATCTTATGTGAGCATTTACTCATTTTTGGGTATCTTCTTTTACAAAATTGGATTTATCTCCTCCCTACACATGGATTGATGCTATTGGCCCATAGGAACCTTAATTGAACCATAATCTAAAATTTCTGAAAATCTAGACCCTTAGGCTAAGGTCCTTTACACCCATTTCCAATTAATTCCAATTGCACATTAGAAAATTCTTTCTGAATTTCTGTTTCAGGGGAATTCATTTTAATAAGATGAGATATTTTTCTATCCAAAAATATTCAAAATCTGAATATTCTCTCTCTAGAATATTTTCTCTCTCTATGCCAAAACAAGCAGAGACAAGATCTCTTATATTTCTGAAGAGGGAATTGATTACAGGGGAATATGCTGGACATTTTGAGAGGCAGGGGAGGAATCTTACATTCTCTCCCACTTGAAAAACGCGAGATGTCCTCATCTCGCAAGCTTGGGATAATTTCGCAAGATGCACGAATATGAGACTTAGAGAAAAATTTAATTAAGATTAACCACCAAAAAAAAAGTCTCAAGGAGAGTAAGATTCAAGACAAGAACAAGATTTAAACTTTATTCATTCTTGGAACATATACAGTAAAGATAGAAGAACTCTTTACACTTCCATAAGCCCGTCCATCATATGATCACAAAAGCAGCACTCACAAGCTGCGCACGTATAAGGTAACTCATCTATGGGAATGATTCTGTTGGTTATTGCCGCACCTATCTCAGTGGTATGAGGTGATCTAACAAAAGGACCTCTGAGAGGCAAGCCAAAAACGGGGTAAAGGCATATCTTCTGATGAGGAAGAAAACACGCTCAGAAAACCCAAGATGTCTTGATCTCATGACGCAGTAGTATCGGGGACCCAAACCCAAAGCTTCAATAACCATGGCCAAGCGGACATTGTTACGAAAGTGCTGCTGACCCCAGGGTGTTACCCTAGTTATGTCTTGATAGGTCCGCCATTTGGTCTGAGCTACCGAAGTTCCTAGGTGAGGAAAAAGTGAGCGCTCATACTGTTCTATAAAATTTTCTTCACAGACTCGCTTGCGTCTTGAAGGTGAGAAATCATCATGGATAAAACTAATTCCTGTTGCCAAGCCATGAAGGAGATTAAGAAGAAGGGAGATCGATGGAAGTAAGATTACTGTGAGCGACAAGTAAAAGTTACGAGTTATATAAAGGAAGGAGCTAGCGTAACTTAGAAGCCAACGGTATCTTGCCACTGAAGTTTTACCGTCTTTCCATGATTTGGGTTTGGCACATATTTCTATGAAATACATTAAGAACTTTGAGATGAGGAGGTAAAAGAAGCTTGTAGGCTAAGTCACCTACTTTCATTGAATTCACATATAAGGCTCACAATATCTGAGGGATAACTTCTTATACTCCCCAAGAGATAAAGAACTTCTTTTGGGCCGTACTCAAATGAAAACCAAGACCTTGGTATCCAAAACACCGATTTTCACTTCTAAACTCATTGTTCTGAATCCTTAAAACAGCCGTGACTCTTGAGAAGTATTCTAGGGAGAGGGTCTTCCTTTTTTAAACAAAATCTTTCTTTTATTTTAGAGAGGGAATAATTATAAGATCAAAAAGGGAGATTCTTACTCCTGTATACCTCGAAGGCTGGGGAGGAATCTTACATTCTACCCCACTTAAAAAAGTGTGAGATATCGTCATCTCGCAAGGTAGAGGACAACTCTTTTTCTTAAGATCCAATTTTATTCTGGGGTTCCTTATATTCTGGTCAACCCAACAGAATACTGGGATAAATATTCCTTAGAACTCATCATTAAATAACAATTCATTCAGATCATATCATTCATATCTTTAACATGATAATGGTCCATTAGACCGAAAAATTTCCTTCTGAACATTCCTCCACGGAAATTTCAGTCAAGTAAGTTCTCAATTTGTCATCCCTTAACTTGATCTAACGGTCAAGTGTTAACAGTAGCAATTTGAAAGCACAATCCACTAATCTCATAGTGATTTGCTGAAATCATTATCATCATTTATCATCACAGGGACTCGTCCCATTCATCCTCATTGTAGTTTTGCTCAGGTTATTATATTTCAACTAAATTTCAGAAATCATCATTTTTCAATCAGAATCCAAATCAATTCATTAGTTCTCAAACAAAATTAAAATCATATCAACCACATTCGAAATCATCATCTGGATAGCATTAACGCTTATAATTTCAAGTCTTGGATTTACTCGTATATACTATCGGTAAAGAGCTGCAGTTATACCCTCGGTATATACGGGTCGTCATAATACTTAGAACTATAAGGTAAATACCATCATGTCTAGGCCTCAAGCAAGTCAGGGTTCCATATAATTGCGGTACTTCCATTTGAAGACCCAATTACTAATTTATGAATTTTCAGATTGAATATCAATTTGTATGAATTATATCACACAATTACAACCTTTTTGATTCTTGATAAATTTTTGATATATTTGGCTTCTCGGTTGATCCTCATTAACCAAAAAGCTCAGATACCAACTGTGAGATCCCTGTTCCCACCGCGCAACGGATTCAGGGTACTAGCAGCGGAAGTAGCACTTCTAGCGCGAGGCACGGTCCCACACTCGGGGCCTCGTCCACCACGGATATCCAGACAAAAGACTAATCCGTTGGTTTTTCCAAAACCGAACCCGGAAAAACTTCCCTTATCCAAAAAGCACGGGCGATTCCTCCAGGATAACTTTTTACTCTAACGTAGTCAAGACCATTAGTGATCAAACTGATCCGACTACACCTATAAAGATACTCGGTCAGATCAGGGAAGAAACTTGCACTTGGATCATTGGGATCAACGCTTTTTTCCCCATCAAGAGGCACAGCCGTTGATTCCTATCCATAGAACAATTACTATCCGAGACTTACTTAATCTATCGTAATAACAGAAATTGAGTCTCGATTTACGGATCCATCAGTCCAGCCTAACCCCATCCAGTCCCATGGGTTAGCCAACCGCCCAACCACTGTAGTGATGGGATCCAATTAAGAATTTGGTTAGGTTTTGTCCCGGGTACCAAGGAAAAGAGTTCCAAGGCCCCCTAGCCGGAAGTTCATGCAAACATAAAACTAGTCACACCACTTACACACCTAATATGAAATTGCCTTTTTCTTAGCATCAGCTAACTTTAAAACAATCCTTTAATGAAACCATTATGTCACTGATGACAATCCTCATAGTCTCGGGTTGAATCCTTATTTCTAGTCATTCATTCATCGGTATACTTATGGCATCATTGGCAACCAGAACGCTCACCACCTGTTCACTCAGGGGCCTTTTCCATAGTTCCTAGCTCATAGTAACCGGCAATATATTCATATAACAGAATGGAATCTCCGTGGAAGATCAGCAAGATCAACCCACAGATCCATATAAAAGAGCCATGGACTCATCCGTTTTTGAGGACCAGCAAAGTCAATCAACCAGATCCATGCCCGGTTTCAGAAAACAACTCTTATTCCTTGTTCCAATATCTTCCACGACGCACGTGTGGGTATCTTCCGGGACCCAGAGCCCGAGCACCATATGGTCAGCACCCTCTAGGATCCTTCGCAGGTGACCTAGCGCTTCACTCATAGGCCGCTTCCTTGGTCCCTCATCCACCGTACCGGAAGCTCACCATTTAAATCAAACCGAGGCTGGTCAAGACCTCGGTCGACCTTGCTACGCGAGACGTCCTCCATTGACTCTCCGTCAGCAGTTGCAACTTTAACAGTTAGGTCTTCATGACCTTAATCCACAAGACGGTCAAAATGCTTCTCCAGCATTCTTGACATAAAACAGTCATTTACAAATAGTCACAAAATACAGTTTCTAAATCGAACTCTCGTCTTTCCACATTATCCCTCCTTAGTCCACATTACTTCTTCCACATTCCATTCAATGTGTACTCATTCTCATCCATTTCCTCATATCGACGACACATTAATTCATATACACATTCACATTCACATCCATACGTCCACATCTACATGCATACATCCATTTTTACATCCTCATTTATACATCCACATCCCATATCCACATTCATACATACACATCCATATCCACATCCATACATCCACATCCACATGCATACATCCACTATCACGTCCTCATTCATACATCCACATCCACATACATACATACATCCATATCCACATTCCCATTCACATCTATACATCCACATCTACATCCACATACATACATACATCCACATCCACATTCCACATTTACATCTATACATTCACATCTACATCCACATCCACATACATACATACATACATACATCCATATCCACATTCCCATTCACATCTATACATCCACATCTACATCCACATACATACATACATCCACATCCACATTCCACATTTACATCTATACATTCACATCTACATCCACATACATACATACATCCGTATCTACATCCATACTATATCCATTCTCGCCCTAACACATCCCATATACATCTTATCCCATCAGATACAGTCTCTACCTCGTCCCATACACATCTTAACACATCCTAACTCATCTTAACACATTCTATCACATCTCATACACCTCTTATCATATCCTATCACATCTCATACACATCTTATCACATCTTTTCACATCTCATACACCTCTTATCACATCCTATCACTTTCCATACGTATCTTATCACATCTTCTCACATCTCATACACCTCTTATCACATCCTATCACTTCCCATACGCATCTTATCACATATTATCACATCTCATTTAAAAATCAATCTTTTATGCATCTTCCTATGCATAAATTCATTTTAAATGAACATGACACTTTTGAATTAAAATTCCATCTCTTATGCATCTTCCTATGCATAAACTCAATTTAGATGAGAATTGACACTTTTGAATTAAAAATCCATCTTTTATGCATCTTCCTATGCATAAATTCAATTTGGATGAGAATAACACTTTTGAATTGAAATTCCATTCTTTTATGCATCTTCCTATGCATAAAAATTTAGATGAGAATGACACTTTGAATTTAAAAATCAATCTTTTATGCATCTTCTTATGCATAAATTCAATTTGGTAGGAATTACACTTTTAGAATAAAAGAATTTCTCTTATGCATCTAAGTTATGCATAAAATCCATTTATGATGAAAATCACACTTTCAGTATAAAAAGAATATCTTTTATGCATACCTCTATACATGAAATCCAATATGATAAAAGTAACACTTTTACAAAAAATTAATCAACTTTACTGCATACCTCTATGCATGAAATCCAAATATGATAAAAGTCACACTTTTATAATAAAATAATCAACTTTTATGCATACCTCTATGCATGAAATCCAAATATGATAGTCACACTTTTATAATAAAATAATCAACTTAAATGCATATCTCTATGCATGAAATCCAAATATGATAAAAGTCACACTTTTATAATAAAATAATCAACTTTTATGCATACCTCTATGCATGAAATCCAAATATGATAAAAGTCACACTTTTATAATAAAATAATCAACTTTTATGCATACCTCTATGCATGAAATCCAATATGATAAAAGTCACACTTTTATAATAAAATAATCAACTTTTATGCATACCTCTATGCATGAAATCCAAATATGATAAAAGTCACACTTTTATATAAAATAATTAATTTTTATGCATACCTCTATGCATGAAATTTAAATATGATAAAAGTCACACTTTTATAATAAAATAATCAACTTTTATGCATACCTCTATGCATGAAATCCAATTATGATAAAAGTAACACTTTTATAATTAAAAAATCAACTTTTATGCATACCTCTATGCATGAAATCCAAATATGATAAAAGAAACACTTTTATAATAAAATAATCAACTTTTATGCATACCTCTATGCATGAAATTCAAATATGATAAAAGAAACACTTTTATAATAAAATAATCAACTTTTATGCATACCTCTATGCATGAAATTCAAATATGATAGAAGAAACACTTTTATATTAAAATAATAATTCTTTTATGCATACCTCTATGCATGAAATCCAAATATGATAAAAGGCACACTTTTATAATAAAATAATCAACTTTTATGCATACCTCTATGCATGAA
>NC_141072.1:13245715-13275715 GCF_041138505.1 Cibotium barometz | reverse complement strand
CCAAGCTGATCTCTCCTGCTGAGAGTCTCTCCCTGACATAGTGATAATGCACCTCAATGTGCTTTATGCGAGCATGAAAAACTGGGTTTCTCGCAACTGCCAATGCGCTCTGACTGTCAGTGTAGATAGAGGTGGCAGACTCCTGTCCAACACCCAAATCAGCCATAAGCCCTCTGAGCCACACACACTCAACTGTAGCTGTGAAAGCTGCCCTGTACTCAGCTTCACAACTAGAAGTGGCCACGGTAGGTTGCTTCTTGCTCAACCAAGATATGCATGAGCTACCGAGCATGAAATAAAAACCACTTGTGGACACTCTTGTGTCATAGCAACCAGCCCAATCTAAGTCCGAAAAGGCATGTAAATCTGGCGGCAATGATCCCCCCTTGGGATAAAACAACCCAAGATGTATGGTGCCACTCAAGTAGCGAAAGATGCGTTTAACTGCCTTCCAATGCTGAGACCCTGGGCTATGCATAAACCTGCTCACCTGTGAGACTGCAAACTGAATGTCCGGCCTGGTAATGCATACATAAATGAGGCAACCAACAGCTGTCTGATAGAGTGTGACATCAAAGTGATCTCCAGCATCATGAAGACTCAACTTCAAACCTGTCTCCATTGGAGTAGCAATAGGCTTGCAGTCTTCAAGGCCAAATCTCTGCAGCAATGTCTCAATATACTTTGTTTGACACAAAGCAATACCTCCATCACACTGCTTAAATTGTATTCCCAAATAATGATGCAAATGCCCCAAATCTGACATCTCAAAAGAGGCATTCAAATCAGCCTTAAAATCAGCAATATGACTCTCATTTGGTCCTGTGAGCAGCATGTCATCGACATAGAGAGCAATGATTAGATATCCACACGTTTAACATACAAAGTGCTTTCTGTTGGACTATTTTGAAACCCATGTGCAGTCAAATATGCATGTATCTTTTCATACCAAGCTCGTGGAGCTTGCTTTAAACCATATAAAGCCTTTTTCAACCTGCACACTTTGTTTTCCTGCCCTCTTTGAACAAAACCACGAGGCTGCGATACATACACCTCCTCATGCAAATCTCCATTCAAGAACGTAGTCTTTATGTCCAGCTGATGTACATTCCAACCATTATGAGCTGCCAATGCACAAATGCTACGAATGGTAGTCATACGACAAGTGGGAGCAAAGGTCTCATCAAAATCAATGCCCTTTTCTTGAGCATAACCCTTTGCAACAAGCCTAGCCTTATAGCGATCAACACTGCCATCTGGCTTTCGTTTCAACTTAAAAACCCACTTACATCCAATGGCCTTTTTACCAATAGGCAAATCACACAAAGACCATGTACCATTCTTCATTATAGCATCGTATTCACTTTGCATTGCAGCCAACCAATTTTCTGAATTTTGTGCCTCATCAAATGAAAGAGGTTCTTCCTCTTCACACATACTAGACACAGCCAAAGCATAACAATCTGATGTATAAGAGGCATGCTGAAAACCTGAACGAGTATGACTAGTCATAGGTGCATCAATCTTACTATCACACAAGGTTTGCACCAGCCATTTAGGCATACCTCTAGCCTGCTATTTTCAGCCCTATCCTCATGAATTACATCCTGTAAATCTGCATCAGAAATAGGCTGATCTATGATGTCGTTTGAAATCTGCATAGGCTGAATATTTGCCTCATTAGGACTTACATTTGAATTCCCACCTGTAAAGAGAGGCAACAACGTATCAAATACATCCTGTGAGCTCACACCTGTCTCTTTGGTACATGATAACAAGGGCTGCACAGCATCTTCCACAAAAACAACATCTCGACTAATCAAGATACGCTTTGACTGCGGGATGATACAATCCGCAACCCTTGCTTTCAGCACTGTAACCAACAAAAATGCATTTGACAGCCTTATCATCCAATTTTCTGCGTTGTTGCACAGGCACTAAAGCATAGGCCAAGCAACCAAAGACACGCAAGTGACCAATAGAAGGCTTCCTGCCATGCCAAGCTTCGTATGGAGTAATAGACTGCAAGGCCTTAGTGGGACACCTGTTGAGTACATATGCAGCACACATGACAGCCTCAAGCCAAAACGCATGTGGCAAAGCTTGGCTCTTGACCATACATCGTGCCATCTCCATAAGTGACCTGTTCTTCCTCTCAGCAACACCATTTTGCTGAGGGGTATACGGCACTGTACATTGGTGTTTTATCCCACGACTAGCCAGAAATGCATCAAACTCTTTAGACATATACTCCCCCCCTCGATCAAAACGGAGGGTGCCCACAGTACAATTGGATACATTTTCAACCATAAGCATAAACTGTTTGAAGCACAAAAACACTTCGGACTTTGCCTTAAGTGGATATACCCATGCATGCCTTGAGTAATCTTCAATGAAAGTCATGAAGTACAAGTGTTTACCAAATGACGGAGTTTGCATAGGCCCACATACATCACTATGTACAAGCTGCAATTTGCGAGTGGCCCGCACAGAACCATCCTTTGGAAATGCAGAACGCTGCATTTTGCCCAAAATACAGCCTTCACAAACATGTTTCAATGGTGCCTCAAGAGGGGGCAATGAAGCAACCATATCAAATTTCTGCAAACGCAGCAAACTAGCAAAGTTCAGATGACCAAAACGAGCATGCCATAGTTTTGCATCTGAAACTGTCTTTTCATCAGAAACTGCATTTGCTGAATCTTCCACACACTTGTCATAAGAATTGAGCCTATACAGCCCACGAAACAAGGTGCCAGATACAATAATCGTATCACCAGAAGTCAAATCATGAACAGTACATCTGTCATCCACAAATTTGACTACAAGTCCAAGTCTAGCAAGCGCAGAGACAGACAATAGATTCTTCTTTATCCCTGGCACATACAAAGCATCTGAAAGTGTGAAAGTGCTGCCATTTGCAGCAGTAAGCATAATTTTACCAATGCCCTTCACTGGGTAAGAAGCATTATTGGCACATGTGAGATATTCCCATTAGGGACAGCCTCAAGAGAAGTGACAGTATTCCCATTAGGGACAGCCTCAAGAGAAGTGAACATATCACGATGCGAGGTAATGTGCTTTGTAGCACCACTGTCAAAATACCAAACATGAGAGTCAACAGAAACTGCCAACAAACATGCATCATGTACAGATGGGTCATACTGGCAATACACGCTAAACGCCCATTCTGTATCCTGCACAACATTTGCAGAATCTGCATTTGTAGAAGCATCCGCTATTGTGGCTGCATTTGACTCTTTCTTCTTTGCCTCTTTAGCCTTTAGCTTAGGGCAATTCTTAATGACATGATCATTTGCCTTACAATAGTTGCACCTGGTCTTTTTCTTGCCTTTATCAAGAGCCTTCTCAGACTTATTGTTGCTACCTGTAGAAGGAGAAGAAGTTGCAGACCTACTAATAGGAGAAGAAACAGTGGAAGGGGCTGCCTTACCACTTCTTCTCTGCTGCTGGGCAACAATAAATGCTTGATCAACTGCACGCTGCCTGGCCCTGTTTTGCCTGGACTGCGCTTCTTGCAAGAGCTTGTTGACTAAAGTATCATACTTGACAGCATCAGGTCTGTCCTCATTAAGAAGTCTCCACGTGGAAGCAAAAGTCTGATATGTCTCAAGTAAAGCATCAAGAACAGTCTGCACAAGAGAATGATCATGAATAATCTCACCTGTAGAAATCAACTGTTCTTTGAGATCTTTAATCTCAGCAAGAAAAACATTCATGTCATCATCTTCTTGCATAATCTTCAATTCCAGCTCTTTACGTAGGTAAGCGATTTTTGCCTCATTACGACATGCATACAAACCAGCTAGAATATCCCAAGCCTGTTTTGCTGTTTTAGCTGAACGAATATGTGGGGTGATGTTACGTTTGACAGAAAGTGCAATCAAGGCATGAGCCTGCGCATCTTTACCATCCCAACGAGCTTGTTCAGCAGTGGGTAAAACAGCAGCAACAGTAGAGCTGCTAGAACCTGCAACATCCTCAACAGATCCTACATCCACAGAACCTGGACGTACATTCGTACCCTGCACAATGTTCCACACTCCTTTTGCAACCAAAACATGCTGCATCATGTATGCCCAAAGTGGGTAGTTGCTGTCTCCATCCAGTTTGTCTTCAGCAGACAACATGCGAAATACATCATTGCTGTTATCAGCCCTATGGCCACTGACTGAAACTGATGCAAAAGCTACCTGTAATGAAGCAAAGACTGAACAGAAGACAACTTGTGCTATGTAGCACGGTCCACAATAGAGTACGTATGCCTGTTTTGCACAAAACTGCACTGTCGAAATTTCTGCACAGAAAATGACGAAAACACCTGTGCAGAACTTGAAATGCAAAAACCGACCTCAGATGCAAATTCTGAGAACGCGCGGCCCAACGGGCTCATTTGCAGAGTATAGGGACCTGCAAGCGCTCATGAAAACTCACCTCTATCGGAGAACGTGAGTCGGAGGGTGCTGGCGACGTAGCCCTGGGAGCCGATGCCTGCTCTGATACCAATTATTGGAATTAGGGTTGCAGGAAAGCACACAAAGCTTGGAGAAGAAGAAGCAAGAATGCACACAACACAAAGTGTATTAGATTGTGTCAATGTACAAAAGATTAGTTAGCCCTAGAATGATGGTCGTATATACAAGCCGGGGGAAAAAACCTCCTAAAGAGGGAAAAAGTGCCCCGGCAGTCCTAAGTGTGTTCACACACATCACTGCCTATGTATATGGCAACAATACGTGTGTGTGTGTGTGTGTGTGTGTGTGTGTGTGTGTGTGCTTGTTTTTTACGATTTGGCGCGATAAGGCACTTTGAAGCCAAACTGAAAAGCTCTATTGCGCCAAACCACACACACATATACACTTACATGACATCCACACACACACACACACATAGAGAAAGGGAGATAGAGGGAGTGGGAGGGAGAGAGAGAGAGGTATTTTTACGGTTTGGTGATATGGTGCTTGCATGTCTAACGTAAGTTTGATATTGCACCAAACCGCACTAATTATTATAGAGGCCTCGCTAGTGCGGTCTAACACAAGACATACGCACACACACACACACACAGAGATTGTGTTATGTCTCTTTCTACCAGGCTAATTGGTAGCTCATGGTGAGAAACAAGGCCACTGCAAGGAGACAGGGTAAGGGGCCTGGATTGGCCACAAAGGCTGCCTCTCAGAAGAAGCCAAGGAAAGAAAAACCTATCCATATTCTGAAGAAGCAGGCCAGAACAAGGAGATTTTCACAGAACTTCTACATTCTGAGGGAGATCAGGAAGGCGCAGAATTGTGTAGAGTTATGTGTTCCCAAGCTCCCTTTCCAGAGGGTGTGCAGGTCTATATGTGAGAGCTAGAGCCTATCCGTAAAGTGGAAGAGGACAACAGCCTTGCTCTATCTACAAGAGGCTGCTGAAGACTTTCTCATAGAGTACTTCAATGACCTGTGTGTTGTGTGTGCCCACGCACATAGGATGACTATAATGCCCAAGGATACTGAAGAGGCTTAGGTGGAGGTATGAGAAGCTTCTACACCCTACAGAGCTTATAGACCCAAAGATGAAAAACATCCTCATGATTCCACCAGCAAGAGCTCCTCAAGATAAAATAAAAATTGTAGAGATTACACATGATATTAACACAAGAGCCAGGGAAAAACAGGAGGCCAGACGTGAGGAAGAGCAGAAGGCAAGAAAAGACAAGGATCAACAAGTAAAAACGAACCCAAAGAATCTCCAAGAACAGTACATCAAAGAAACAGAAGAGTTGGAGTCAATCAACCT
Organism: Cibotium barometz; assembly: GCF_041138505.1. Lineage (NCBI taxonomy): Eukaryota > Viridiplantae > Streptophyta > Polypodiopsida > Cyatheales > Cibotiaceae > Cibotium > Cibotium barometz. The sequence goes on along the minus strand of NC_141072.1, from coordinate 13,269,912 downwards.
AGAGATACTAAGGAGCTTACAGAGGGGCATTTTTGTCTTCGTTGAATATGGAAGATGGTGAGCGACAGCTCTCTCTTAACATCCTGGATGTCAGAACTTTGATGGATAGGACATCACATATCATAGATACTATCCTATACGTCTGTTTAAAGTAGGTATGCGAATTGCATTTTATGATGATATGGTCCTTCCATCTTTAGTTCTTCCCTTTTTCCTCAATGAGTTACCCTTGTTTTTTCAGTTTAATAAAGTGCCAACTTCCACGTGAGAGCCATTCTGAGGTCTTTATTCTCAACTCTCAGCTGGAACCAGTGCTAAGAAGAAGGAGTACTTCCCAACAAGAGATTCAAAAGTGGTTCACCTATTTGAACATGCTGGAGGTTATTGTATTAGTTTTTCCATACGAATCAAGGTATGTTACTCCTCTATCTTGTTAGTTATATGCATCTAATAGATAGGGGATGCCTTAGTTTTAGATATTTCTGCTTTTGCAAGAACCATTGGAGCCTTGTCGTTATAGAATTGGATAAGAGAATCGTGTGGATTCTTAATTTAGTACCAAGATCACATCCTGAGTTAGGCCTGTAAGTAAACATTGAAAGCACCTTTCTCTAGTATCTATGGCTCCTTGAAGTTGGCAATGTATCTTATTGTGAAAGCTTATTTATTATGCAGGTGTATAAAAAGGCTTCTTCATGTTCTTGGTTCCCTATATGGAGACCCATGAGCTGTACAAATCAGAGGTCAAGCCTGTTCAAGTGCCCAAGAAAGGAGACTCACATTCCTGTGGATGGAGATCGATGATACATGCAGAATATATTCTCCAGAGTCTCTTCTCTGAATCCCTTCATGTCCAAGGTAAGTGGAAGAATCATCAGGTGTGGACATTGATCTAGCTAGATTTGCGGTTTAACATTGTGAATTTTGTTTTTTCAGACCGCATTACAGAATTATGATAGGAACTATGTGGAGCGGTACAGAGTGACCATGATACGATTAATACTAAAGAATAGCCCAGAGATGTTTGAGGAGAACCAGTCTCAGAATTCACCGATCCTGCAGACGTCGAGGTGCTCCTTCTAGTTATAGGGGGCAAGCCAAAGCCCTCTGAGCACATAGAGGCAGAGCCAAGGTACAATGTGGAGGTTAACATCGAACATCCCAAGGCTGATGAGGTAGAACAAGCTGAAGAGGCAGGTCGAAGCCTAAAGAGAAGACAGACGCGAAGCAAACTGCAGAGGCCGAGCCGGGACCTAGTAGGGAGGCGAACAATGAAGAACTTAAGTTTGATGAGGATGCCAAGGCTAGTGAGGATCCCAAGCTTGATGAAGATCCCAAGCCTAATTTAGCTGATGTAATGTAACTAACTCAATTTTAAGAATTGTTTCTATTAGCTGTTTTTGTCCCTTAACAATGATTATAAGTTCCAATCATATTCAGACTGATTAGAATCATGTCAATAATGGTTCCAGACGCTGAGGAGGTTTATTATCTTGGATGTTAATGGATTGCTACTCAAAAGATAGCCCAAGAGCTTTGGACCAAGTGCTACAGGGAATTACAAAGTCGGGGAAATGCATGTTATGCTAAGGCCCAAACTGTATCAATTTATCAACTTTATAACTAAGCACTTTAGATTGGCCATCTGGTCCTCAATGATGACGCATAATTTGAGGCCTCTTGTCACGCTAGCTTTGAGAGAATCTAAGATTGAGGAAACAGAATTGTATTTTGTATATGACCAAAGGCACTGTTACATTGACCCAGGTGTTTTTCATACCAACCTAGGGTGCCCTTACTTATGAAGTGCTATGTGGATATCCAACACCCGTATAATCCCACAAATACATTATTAATTGATGATACCCCTGAGAAGGCTATGTATAATCCCATTGGAACATGGATATCACCCCTTCCTTTCGAAGGTAATGCAGATGATGTTTATTTGGAAGAACAATTGATTCCATATTTAGATGGATTTTACAAATCAAAAGACTTTGTACAAGATTATGTAATGAGAAATACTTTTTTGTAATGTAATGTCTTCAACTGTTCTATTCTCACTCAAGTAATGTCTTGGAAAATAGTATACATTGTCTTGTTTTTTGAAAGTACTGCATCAAACAAAAGGCTCTTGATTAATTATGTTAAAAGAGTACATTCAAATTTGTAATGTCAAGTAGGAGTTTCATTAACAAGATAGACTTGATTCATTATGTCAAAAGAGTACATTGGAGTGGGTATTGTCAAGTAGGAATGATCTTGACTGTGTTGCCCAATTCTTTACATTGTATTAGTCGCTCCCTTCTAAGGAGGACCTTTCTTCCATTGTGAATGAAATTAAAGTGTGTCGGCGTGTCTTGCAAGGATTCTTCGACAATATCCTTCCTTAGCTGTTGTAAATTGCATTTCTCTCGTATAGAAACAATTGTCACCAGTGTTGAAGCTTCATCAATTACTTCAATGTCTATGACTTTGTCATCCATTACACTTGCGGCTTCCTGATCCATTGGTACCAACTCTCCATTGATGTAACGGGATGTGCTATACCAAAAGGACAAGATAAAAGTTTGAGTTGCAATCATGTACTTCACAACTACTGTCTCCAGTGGAATGTTACAATGGATATCGTCATAAACTTTACTCGGCCATCCCTCATCAAGAAGTCTTGCTAAGATGAATGTGTCCAAGTCTTTGCAAACAAGCATGGTTCTCGCTATCTTCACCTGAAAATAAGCTAAAAAGTTTCACGAACACAGTAATTGGTAGGTAAACAATAATTTTTACTACACGAGTTTGAATGCTCCCTCGTAGAGAGCGCTGCGCATCCTCGAAGAGCTTGCTCTTTGTTGTTGACTCCATTACTGAGGGGTCTGGGATAGGCCAATCCATGTAGTTCCACTCAGCTTGCAAAGGTAACTCTTCCAAGCGGCCATGATTGTGTTTCTTGTTTAGCAAATGGTAGAAATGATCATAGAAAAAGATTCCTGCATCTACAAGGCTTTTGTTGCTCCTTCCCTCATACTGTAGCCGACCAATGTGTGCGTGAACCACATTCATAATTCCAATGATGCACTGAACTGGCTCCCACTCCTCATATGATGAGGGGTACACATCTGCAACCATAGACGTGGACAGTTTACACAGTTCATTAGACCATTATGAGAAAATGAAACATTGACAAGCGATAGATTAACTTACAGTTTGGTCTATGCAAGGGCAATTTTATGTCATCTAGATTCTCAAGCACAAGCTCATTATGCATATATATATATGCTACACTAGGACTTCCTTGATGGTTGTCCTTCCAACCTCTATCTTGAAGTCTTTCACTCTTCCTTTCCATGATGCCCTAAATGTATTCTTGTTGCTTGTCTTTCTTCTCTTCCTCCTTGACTGCATAAGGACCCATGTGCCCTTGGTGATTAGCACTTCAGTCCACTGATTTTGCGTATTGAGAGAGTTGGATACAAGTATAGCAAACACTGATGATCTTGGTCTCCTTGCCCTAGGAATTGAATCATCTATGATGGCATTAGTGGGGCAAAATCGGGATGATATAAAACGAGATTTGCTACCCATCTTTTCAAGAAGAAATGGAGTACAAAGGCTAAAGCTTCAGAAAATGGAGTGCAGTAGAAGGTAGAGGAAATGAAAAGAGCGTGAAATATTGTTTAAGCCCAAAAGGAAGTTTGAGAGGGAGGAAATTTTCCCTCCTTTGCAAAGATGTGTATTTAATACATGGATTCGAATAGAAGTTTCCCTCCCTACAAAGTGTAGGTGTGTTTAATGCATTCGGGTGTGAAAAGTGACTATCAAGTGTAAGTAGAGTACATTTTGAGGTGAAAAAGAAGAGTTTTTGGATTTAGAAAAAAGAAATAACCTATTTTTCAACGTAACGTTGCCTTCTTCCTGATTGGATGTGCTCCTTTTTCTCTCTCTACTAAAAGGCCCTACAAATGACCTCCAAAATGTCCAAATGCTTGGATCGTAGATATGACATGCAAGTGTTGACCACCCAACTACTCTTTGTGTGTGGTCAAACATAATCCATGCAGTGTTTAAATCACCACTTCCATCTCGATCCATCCGCCTCACCAAGTCAACACCAGATGCAGGTCCTTTTGTAGACATTTTGAAAATGAAGCATCAGTCCTCCTCAAATCCTTGTCCAAGAAAGCAACTACAATGAAAAAAATCATACATACAATTCTTCTTCAACTCTAAAATAGCATCAAGTCCCGATCCTCCCGGTAATGCAGACTTCCTTGCTTTACTGACCATCCTTTCAAAACTGCAAATACAACCATTTAATCAATCAAGGGTTTCTTGATATATGGCTCCATAAATATATAGAAGATAAGAACTTTTCCAAACCTTTTTGTTTGCACTAAGGGGCATAGCTCATCAAGGAAGTTTGATAATTCTTTGTCTCCAAAGAGTTCCTCCTTCTTTCTGCCAGCCTTCATTACAATGTCCTTAATGATATTTTAGGCAATTTTTCGTGGACCTACTCCTCTCTCCGTTTTGACAGCATTCTCAACAAGGTTCTTAACTTTTTGAATGTCTTTTCTTGATGTGCCGACTTGAACCTTGTGGAGATGTGTTCCAACATGAATCATTAGCCTTGTATGTGTATTATCCCGTGAAAATATGTAATATGCCAGACATGAGCAGGTCCCTATGCAAATGACAAGTTTTTGACAAAAATGGCACACCAATGTGCCAAGATCACATTTTTTTTAATGAGACCTTTTTTTTTTAATGAGACCTTTGAAGAAAGCCTTGTTTCTGGTCCCACTGTTCTTGAAATGAGGACATAATTGATTCTGACACTCAAAATATACCTGCACAATATGTCACTCTGACAATTGCATCAATGTTGTGACGAGATGAAATTGGCCTTGTCCATATGTGTCCATCATACCTATGCTCCATGCCTTCCATATTGGCAAGCCTTGTTTCTGGTCCCACTGTTCTTGAAATGAGGACATAATTGATTCTGACACTCAAAATATACCTGCACAATATGTCACTCTGACAATTGCATCAATGTTGTGACGAGATGAAATTGGCCTTGTCCATATGTGTCCATCATACCTATGCTCCATGCCTTCCATATTGGCAAGCGTCCCAAAAGTTGGTGGAAACTCATAGATACAGTCACCATTGTACTCCATCGACTTCTTATATCCTTTGAATCTGTCCAATGAGTTTTCCAATGACTGTAGATGAGTTCATCTTTCTAACAATAGGAAGGAAGCTTGAAGGAGGACAATAGTTTCTAGCAGGGCACCTAAGGTCTCAAAGGCACCTCTTCATCCACCTCAGTACCATCATCATCTAGGTCAAAGTCAATATTGATTCCATAAGCTTTTGCTTTACCATTTTTCATTACTGTTTGATACTTTATGCAAAACTATATGCTCAGAACCTTTCATTGATGTGCTGGGATTGTCCCCATCTTGCAAATGGTAGGAAACAACGTTTTGGAAGCCAACAAGAGGGGAGAGTATTTTTTAGCACAAGTGCACCTCGTTGGTTGATGGGATAGCTATCCAAGGAGTGTGCCTTTCCCCTCTAGTATTTGTGAGCACACAAATGCACCTTGTTGGAGTGCACTTGGTTGATAATACGTCTAGGGATTATATAGTAATGCACGGGTTTGGGTGATAACGTGAATTTATTTTCCAATAACATGGGTTTTCCCACTAACGCCATTTTCTCAATAAATGTACCGTTGCACTAACACGGTTATTTTCACTAATGTAATTTTCATATAGCTTCGTCCACTAATATCGAATTTTCGTTATTAACCACTAACGTGACCATTTCGGTTAGTAGGTCGCGGCGGCCAAGTTTGAAACAAGCCAGGTCCACTGGAGGCCGTGGTCGTTCATGCCCACGCCCGCGACCCTCCTCCTGGGGTCCGCCAGAAAGCGCCTCCGGCACGAAGTCCAGCTGGTGCAGCATCTGGATGGCTAGGCACAGTTGCAGCTGGATTCTGAGAATCTCTGGAGGATGCCAAAAGTGCGCGTTTTTTTTTTGGCCTGGATCGTGGCCGGGTATTTGGCCTCAGAAAAACTTTGACCCCTCAATAGAAGGGTAAATAGCCCTTCTTAAAGAAAGGTTTTTTTTTTTTAAAGGGGACCTTTCTATAGAAGGGTATTTTTTGAGATTTTTTTAAATTATTTATATTAATAAATATAAAATTAGAAAACTTTAGAAATTACAAGACTTAAGTGCCAGTTTTAAAATTGGTCTAATGTCATATGTGTGAATATAAATGGGCTTAACTAATATAGTGACTATATGACTACTCTATAGATAGTAAAGGACTCAAGGACATTTAAAAGTTAATATTAAATAATAATCACGCCAAATTAGTGACTATGAATTTACGTGCAACTTTGCATATAAATTTGCTAGCGTGGAGTCTAGACTCTAGACTTTGGAGTGTGGACTCTAGAGGTTTTTTTTCTTAATTAAAGAAAAATTTAAACAAATGAAATAGCCTATAGCCTATACTATATAGGTTATAACGTATTAAAGCTGCATGGCCACCAGACTCCGGGTGATTAAATTACAATTTGTGTGAACTTTAATTTCCATAGTTACAATTTAATTTCACTGAAAGGCTCAACGTCCACCGGCGGACCGCCAACCTCTCGACTCCGCACTGCAGTGTGCACACTCGTGACTCGCCATTGGCCAACCTCCCTCAACTTCTCAAGTTGCACCTTGCACCATGCCACATTGAACAGCCACGCTCCTCAGGGCTCAAACTTGATCCACCCCGGCCCCCAGAAGCGGCCACTGGGCAGTCCCGGCTGACGGGCAGGCTCCAGAGTCCAGAGCCTCCAGCCCTCGGGTTCAAGCTTCCACTGTCCAGGCTTCAAAGTTCCAAGCTCCAACGGCCAGCCTCTTCCTATATAAACGGGATCTCGCAACCTTCTCGCTCACGGTTCACCTCCTCTCCTAAGTCCTCGACTCTTCTCCCTCTTCCTCCATGATCCTCCTGAGTGTTTCCCATCATCTGAACGACCAGTTGTGGCCCATGAGCGTCAACCACTCCTCTGAACAACCAACTGTGGCCCCTCAGTGTGTCGATCACTCCTCCGACTCTGAACGACTAGTCGTGGCCCGTCAGTGTCGATCACTCCTCTGGCATGCAGTGCAGCTGCTAGCAGCGATTGACACACACCATTACCAGCCTCACGAGTCACCGCTCGGCCCTCCAGAGTCCAGGCTCCGGGTTATAACTTATGCAGTTTACTCTGTGGTTTCCAGATTCTCGCTTATATCTTAATAAGCTTAAAGCATGTATGTTGTCTAAGTGTCTTACATGCTCGCCTTTTTTTGCGCTTTTTATGTTTGTTCACCAGTTACGTAGCAAAAATAAGTGATGGACAAATAAGCGATGGACTAGTGTCTCATTATAGATAAATAAAAACTTCTTTTTTCACGCTTCACTTAGCCTACATGCAACTAATACAACCTCTTCAAAGCTTGTTTTTTTTTTTCCTTTTTTTGGCTGGGTTTATAAATTTCAAGATAGCAGCTTTTAAATGGTTGAATCTCTCTTTTTTTTAATATCTTATGCTTTCCATTTTGCCTTGTAGGCTTGCAGCTGCCCAGTGCCACCACAACCTGAAGACTCATTCTGAATTTGCTTGATCCTAGTACTAGTAGCCACTCAGCAAGGCTAAAGTTTACTACACCCATCGTTAGGTGGACTGCTAATTACATTATTCGGTAGGGTTTTTTTTATTACTTCAAAATTTAATGGTAAATATTGGTGATTACACTATTTGGTAAGTTTTTTTTAATTACTTCAAAATTTAATGGTAAATATTGGTGATTACACTATTTGGTTAGAATTTTTTAAATTACTTCAAATTTTAATGGTAAATGCTTATAAGTTATTTATGGATTGAGTTAGGAGTGTTTTTAATAAGTTATTTATTGGAATGGAAAATTTTCATATTAAGTTATTTATTGGTTGCTTTAAGTTCTATTTGTAGAGAGAGAGAGAGAGAGAGAGAGAGAGAGAGAGAGAGAGAGAGTTATTGACATATTTTATTTTATCATATTTAAACTTTTTATAGTCTTTACATATGGCTTTTTCATCCAAAAGGGAGTGCCCTAAGAAAGACACTCTTCAGTTGAGTATATCTACTGCATTCTCACGGAAGAGAGAAGCCCAAGGAGATGCATCTAGATCAACATCACCTTCCAATGCATTAAAAACTCAGTGGCATGCAAGATATTTCATCATGTGGCTTACAAGATATTGCATCATTTGATTTTGATCTCAATGTCATGAGATACAATATCAATATGCTACTCATGAAAGAAGGTTTAATGATCATGAAGCTACTAAAAAACAAAAATATCAGCGTGAACATTGGAAGATGTATTTTCAATGGAGGTATTCAGCACATGATGTCAATGGACGAGAAAGGATTCATTGTCTTTCTCTTTGGTGTACACATTTTAGAATGTCTAATGTATTTGCTACAATGGGTAGTACAGTCATGTAAAGGCCTGCCTTAGAAGGTCATGAAAAATCTAAGGAACATCATAAAGCTAGACTTATGTGGATGGAAAAAGAGAAAAGAACAACCATACCACTTGAAAAGCACATGCAAGCGATGCATCATGGTGAGGAAGAAAAGAGGGCATTAAGGATTAAACTGCTTATTCAAGAAGTTTATTTTATTGCTATGAGAGAAAAACCATTGTTAGACTTTCAACAAGATGTTGAGGAGTTAATGTTTTTTAATGTACCAAATGTTCCTTTGCATCAATCATATACAGCTTATACTTCTACATATGCAGCAAAGCTTTTTCTACAAGCTTGCCATTCTTTCTTTTATGAGAAGATTTGTGCTGAAATCTTAGAGAGTCCATTTTTCTCTTTGATGGTGGATGAGAGCACAGCTATTTCATGTGATCATCAAATGATAGTATGCATTACATACCTTACAGATAAGGGAAAAGGTCCAATTTGTAATCAGTTTATGAGGTTCCTTGCTACAAGCAATGGTTCAGCTGATGCATTATATGCAAGTCTTTGTGCTTACCTTTCTAAGTTGGTGGGATTTTCAGTAGATGGTTGTAGTGTCATGGTTGGTTCACAAAATGGCCTTGTGACAAAATTTGTAAGAGAAGTGCCTCACTTGGTTGGGGTACATTGCATTGCTCACCAGCCGGGAGGCATTGGCAACAAAGGATGCATTAGAGCCCTTTCCCATCTTCAAGGTTGTTGAGAAGGGAGAGGGAGCTAATAAATGTTACAAGGGGATAAGAAGTTCATATAAAAGACACACATAGCTCAAAGAGCTTGCTGATGCATTTCAGTGTGCATGAGGTTTTAAAGATGCATGATGTCCGTTGTTGGCTATCACGTGGTGAGGTTTCTTTGAGGCTTGTTAAGCTTATGCCTGCTCTTTTGAGTATTTGGATGCATGAGAGATGTGACTTGTATGATTACTTTACTTCTTTCAAGGTGCTGTTCTTTTTGCATTTGATGGCAGATGTTTTTCATTACTTGAATATTTTGAACAAAAAGTTCCAATGTGAGCATGTCGATATCACATCCATTGGTACAGATCTTTTTTTTACCATGGAAATCTTAGAGACTAGATTCTTGCAAGGTGATTTTAGGCAAGGAACAAAGTATTTTTCAGTCTTTATTACAAATGCTAAGGATGGATATCTTCATTATCAAACTGATACTCATGCAGATGCAGTATATCATCTACATACTCATGCTTTGGGAGAGCAGGATGCATGTGGCAATCTAAACTCTTGGGAACGTTGCATACCAATGGGTAGGCAGTTTGTTGGTAGAGTTATCTCATGTCCAAGTGTTAGATTTTCATATTTGAAGCTCTTTGAGGCAACCAAAGTCTTTAGTCCAAAGGACTATCCACAGGATCACAAATCTTGCTTTGCCGTGGGTAAGATATGGATGCATGTTTTGTTGGAAAAGTTTGCAAACTTAGTGAATGTGAAAGCATGTGATACGCAATATGAAGACTTTATGATTAGATTGAAGCAAGCATGCCCAAGAATGAGTATTCATGTTGCATGGCAATTTTGTGCTCACGATGAGGAGTGGGATCAAACCTATGGTGAAATGAAGAAGCGTTGGTGTGCATGTCTAGTCATTGTTGCAAGCACAGTGGATTGCGAGAGGGGGTTTTCAAAGATGAACCGGATCAAATGTGAAGAGTGAAATCGCTTAAGCTTGGAAGTATTGAATATGTTTATGTTCCTTTCTTACAATGGCTCCAAAAACCCGATGGAGGTAGATTGGGATTCTATCTATCTTTTGTGGTATAACTTGAAGAGCCATCGTAATCCTGAGGTCATGACTACTTAGAAAGTAAATGTAGTTAGACTTTTTTTGTACTCTTTCTTATCTTCATAAGAGCCTTGAAAATATACTTTGGACATGAAAGCTTGAAGCTATGTATGATGTATTTTGGACATGAAGGCTTGAAGCTATGTATGATATATTGGATGACTTGAAAAGCCATCAGTTCTTAGAAACTAAATGCGATTTCTTTTTTTGCTACTCTTACCTTTACAAGAATCATAAAGATATATTTTGAAGATAAAGCTGTGTATATCTAAGTATAGACGATGTAATCTTTCTCTTTAGCTAAGAGTTTAAAATAATGCTTATAATGAAAATTGCATATTTTATTTTTATGTAATTTTAATAAAATACATATGATGGAAATACTTTCAAAACTTTCAATTTATGTCAGTGAACAATGTGAACTTTGAAGGTGAAGAAAAACTTAAGTGCATATCTAAGAGAGGCTTTCTATCAAAGGGCATACAAAAAAAAGTGCCCTTCTTTAAGAAAGGCTCCTTTTGTATAGCCTTTCTATGAAAAATGGGGTGCAACTTGCAAAAATAGACCCTGGACGCAAGCCCCTAGACGCAAGCCTTGCGCCCGACGCAAGCCTGCAAAAGGGGAGAGTGGAAGACAATAAATTGAGAGGTCTATAGGCTACCGCCTTCCTCATAGAGCCATGGTCAGCTGGTTCGAATGCGACCAGGTAGTCTACAAATGCATGCCACGTAGTACGTAGAACTACATCCAAGAAAGAATATGGGTTCTCAACCAATGGATAGGCATGGCCAAGGGGGGGCATGAGCAACGATATACGGTGACCTATCAGTTGTTTTGAGCAATAGCTGGATTATTCTAAGAATCTCTGGATGCCAAAGTGCCAATTTTATGCGTTTTTTTTGCCTTGATCGTGGCCCAGAAAAAATATTCGACGCAAGCTATCCTTCACTTGCCTTGCGCCCAACGCAAGCCCTTGATTGGTGTGCTGATTTTTCCCTTACGCCCGGTGCAAGCCATGGATTGGTGTGCTGATTTTTCCCTTACACCCAGCGCGCAAGCTATCCTTCACCGGCCTTGCGCCCGACGCAAGCCCTTGATTGGTGTGCTGATTTTTCCCTTACGCCCGGCACGCAAGCCAATTGATTGGTGTGTGTATCTGCATATTCTCCAGGGTGGGGTTATTGAGCAAAGGCACTTAGGCCTAGGTGATCCAAGCTTGGGCGCACATGCGTACCCATCTGCCCTTGATTGTGCACATGCATACCCATCTATCCTTCACTGCGTACCCATATGTCCTTCACTACTGCCCTTGCACCCACCAGTGCAAGCCCTTGATTGGTGCTTGTGCCCTTATTGGTGCTCATGGTCGTGCTGCTGATTTTTCACTTACGCTCGGGCGCAAGCCATTGACTGGGGTATGAAGTGCAAGCCATTAACTATGGGCCATGGCTCGTATTAGAGAGTATGAAGTTCAACCATTGAATTTTTTACTTTATTTTCACCATCTCTCGTGTGATGACTGGCATTTGAAATCGCTTATGTATGTCTAACAACATATCTATTTTATGTGTAATATCTTATGTATGTTTAACAGCATCTGTTTTGATATACAATGTGCATGTCTTCTCCATGTGTGCAGGGAAATGTCAACCTCTAGTAGATATCCACTACGGTCTCATTGTCAGGCTTCAACACATCAAGATGAAAACATTGTAGTTGAAGAAAATGAAGGGCTCGAAGCTCAATCTCTGTAATGACAGGACTTGAGAATGCGGCTCAATGTTCAACAAGGTGAAGTAGGCCTCAATCCTGAAGTCGATGCAAACAAGGATGATGATGTAGCTGCTGTAGGAAAAGATGTGGATGTCAGTAGGTATGGCAAAGAGATCAAACTTGACATTCTGTAAGATGTGTTGCAAACTGTGTAAATGAAAAAGAAGGGCTCCACCGCCAATCCCTCTTTGTAGGCTTCTTGTCAACAATGAGGCAAAAAGAACCGTCAGTGGTGGTAATATCAATGAGCTTGCCACAAAGTTTGATACTATGGGCTATTGTGCTTCCATGGGAAACTTCTTGGTATCTATGAATAGGCCTGGGGAGCCTGATCTTGAGGTGAATGATGATGATCATGCATTTTGGGGCCCAGTGTGGAATCTGGTCAATGAAGAATTTGAGGCAGAGATTCAAGATAATCTAGAGTGGAGCATATTGAGCAATAAAAGGTTTCTTGTTTGGGATGGAAACCATAGATGTAAGGCATGGATGGAACGCATCAATCAAGGTAATCTATCCACTCAACTTTGATCCCTCCCTCTACTCTAATTGTTATCCCTCTGTATAATACATTGAGTAAACATTGTAGTGTACTCGACATCTTGATCTCGACATGTTCGTGTGTATTATCAGTTTTTGAAGTTTGAAAAATCTCAAGAAGGTGAAATATTGCTTTCACTTACCCCACGAAGTTAATAAGTAAGATACATGTGAGCACCCTTTTCTTTGTAGACTCTTGTGGAATAGAAATACATGAGTATTTGAATGTATTTTTCTTTTAGGCTTACTCAGGTTCATGTGCCTCATACGCTTGCACATGATATATTTCTTATGCAAAAGTTTGGAATGTCCGACAAGGGTACTTTAATGAGGTACTTCTCCAATGAGATGGGCAAAAGCTCCTTGCTCTCATGTGATAAGAAAAGAGATGAAGGGGCAAAACAAACCTTGGTATAATTGTCCCATGGCAGTTCTCTCACAGTTTATTTTCAAGGTATCTATGAGCTCATTCTTGCTTTTTCTTTTTCTCAATCATTGTTGTTTAGTATTTGACTCTATCTTCCTTTATTGATTGAATAAGGATAAGTTTGCAAAGAAGTATGAGGAGGAGATGAATAAAGTAAGCCGAGATACCATGACACTTGAGGAGTGTGAGGAGGCACATGGGAGCAACAATAAAGAAGGCAGAGGAATTGGTGAAAGGTAAAGGATATAAGCTTACGCCATTGCAGATCCTATACATGGTGAAGGATTCTTTCGAGTGTTGTTCTCCATTAACTTTTAGCAAAAGGGGGAAACAAGTAACTGAAGACAAACTGGGATACCTATGCGCAAGCAAGATTGGATCCGAGAAGTAAATGATCTTTTCCTTTACTCTTATGTAAATCACTTTCTTGCTTTTTGTTTTGCACATAGCATTGTCTTGTACATGCTATGACCATTATTTTTCATGCAACAACATGTATCATTGTTAATGGACTATATAGGAATAAAGAGGTGTTTATGCTCCTTGCTTCAGATTTGGACACATGGGAAGCTCATGGCATGAAGGCTGACAATAAGTCATTCCGCAAGTACATCTCCAAGGAGACATATTGGAGTCAAATGATTGATCTTGTAATGAAGATGGTTTCTATTATGACTCTCGATCTTAGACAAGTGCAAGTTCCCCAAGATACACTTATCTATTTTTGAAGCTCTCGACAAATCCATTTCAAGGGTGCATTCTTTGACATTGAGGATGACATGAGACACCATGTTCTTCCTGAAAAACAACCATTCATGACTATGTCTGTTCGTCGTCTTGTTTATAGGTGACTTGTTAAGATGACAATTTAACAAGGTCAATAGTATGCATGTCTAATGCATACTTACGTAAAATTAAACTTGGATATTGCAGGTGGGTTATGCACCTACTCCGAGGACAGTATATCTCCAATATTCCCATGGAGTGTCATGATTGGGTGATTAAAGATGGACCCCCTCTACCATGTATCCACCAAGTCTTGTGGCTCGGATCAACACAAAATGGGAGTTGGATGTGTGTCCTTGGTGGATTGATTATCCATCGGGAAAGAGACACCCTTCGGAGGCCAACTTGCTTGCAGGTAAAAACCATGTCTTATCTTTAGCTTTCATTGTATCACATGCTTGATGGGGGCAATCTATGTATTATCTTTACCACTTTGAATAATAGAATGGTTGAGATGAAAAGAGTGGGGTATGAAGGATCCTGAACAAGGCTCAGCTTCTAAGAAAAAGAAGTTAAGAACCAAGAGAGGAGCTGACTACATGAGTAGTAAGAAGAACCTCTTTGATTCAATCCCTTTAGACATGGACCAGCCAGAGGTTGATGTGGGAGGCACGCACAACCATGGAAAGAAGACTGGAGAAATGCAAGGTAAGAAATCTTTGGCATGAATACAAGGTAAAGTTCAATATATGGATATGTAATTCCTAACCATGTTCCTAGGCGAAGGAGGAGGTTCTTCATCTAAAGATGTGTACCATCGTGTCATCAAAGGTGACATTGTGATGGTTGCAGAAGCCATTGGAACAATAGATGGCCACAGGTTAGTAGTATCTCTATGTAAGCATCATCATGTGATGTATAAACCATTCTATTGTTGACCACATGTACATATGATTCTCTATTTACAGGGTGCTTCGGAAAGTTTCAAACTTCTTGATTTTGAAGTCCTTAAGACTTGTCACTGCAAAGCACAAGTAGTGATCAAGTGGCTATGATGATGTGGACAGACTTTCTGACATCCCTTCCAGTTGCACAGTGTGGGATGGGCCAACGAATTCCCGAATGGAATATCTTTAGCAAAGCACTAGCAAAAGCTACTTTCAAGTTTGCAAGGGAATTTGTGGTAGCAGACGAGGGATGGATGGTCACAATATGTTTACCAGAGCACCGTCCTATGATCCATAAGGTAGCTGCTACTCATGGGTTTACTTTCTATCGTACATTAATGGTATACATCAACTCTTCCTACATGTACAAGGATCCAAAAGAGGTGGTAAGTAAACATGAACATAAAAGATATAATGTATTTTATTATTTCAATGGAATTTGTAAATGTTTATGAGTTACTTAAGTGTGTTTCCATTCTTGCAGGTTGAATGTCTAGTGCTATCCTCTTTCTTTCGTAATTATTGTAAGCCAGTCATCTACAACAAGGCAGAAGAATTTAAGAAATATCCTAAACTTTGCATTGCTAGTACCAATTGGATGAGGGAGTCAGAGTTTGGAGAGGAAAAAATGACAACTTTCCAAAATGCCATTGTTCGAGGAGGTGCAGAGAGGAATAAAAGCTTGAGTGGGTAAGTTATCTATATGAGGTCCCTATGTGAAGTGTGTGCTTTATTGAGATGCAAGTCTATGAATGTTTTATTCAACTCTCAATGCTTTGCAGGTTTCTCATACAAGGCTAGGAGACACGATCATTTATGTGTTTGTAGGGACAGGAAACATCGCCAATGCATGTAAATAGTTGGGCTGACATTGCATTTCTTTAGAGAAGGATGAGCTCATGTTAAAAGAGTTCCTTAGACCTGCCTCTCATGCAAGAGAGGAAGGCAAAGATGAGTAGGTATACTTGGATGCTTGATGTTGGAGATATGGATATTTTTTTATTTTGTGCATGAAATATGGTCTTTATGAGTTACTACTGTTGGAACTATCGATTGTATCTTTTGTTATATTTCTCAAATGTATGGTCTTAAAGAATAGTATGGTATGGTCATGAAGGATGATGCACATTAGTGCTTGTCCCATTTAAATGAAGTATGATGAGGTTTTATTCACAAATGATAGTATTAATGCTTGTTCTACATGTTGATTATAAGAGAAAAGTAGATGTTTAGAAACCACATTGTTTCATACTTCACATTTAAACTATGGTTATTTTCTGCTTTTATGTTGGAAGTATGGAGCTTTTTTACATTTGTGTTGAAACTATGCTTTATGAATCTTTTTTATAGTAATATTATTTGAACTATAGATTGTAACTTTTGTTGGACTTCTTAAATGCATTGTCATAAAGAAAGGTATAGTATGGTCTGGTATCGTCATATACGATGATGCACATTAGCATGATATGGTCGTATATATGATGATGCACATTAGCATGATATCATCATAAACAAAGGTATGGTATGCTCACATGATATGGTCGTAAAGAATAATCTGATTTGGATAAGTGGTGAGGGTAAAGCATAAATCATGGTGCTTCTTGTATACAAGTGATATGTACATAACTTTTTATGATAGAAAAGTATCATGTGATGCTACATATGAGCAGAAGACAAACACTATGTAACTCATTATTCCATACTAGCCGATGAAGCTTCCACGCATAGGTGCTAAAGAAGCTTGCCTAAAAGTTAAAACAAATGCTTGCATGTGCTTCAAAAGCTCGCCTTCACCTATAGTAGCTCGCGTCTCCTCTAGATGGCTCGCCTCAGTAAGCTCGCCGAAAAAGAGTGTCCCTATAATAGGTGGTGCATCATTTAGTAGGAAATAACTGCTTATTCCCATAGGGAGTTTTGCATAATAGATTACATATACCACTTCGTCTATAATGTTGAACACATTGCCTCTGTTGAGAAAACGTGGTGCTCATGCAAGATCAAGTGTCTGGAGAGGAGAGACTCACAAAGTACAAGAACAATATCTTGCTTATTTAGTTGTTTATGAATACAACTAGGCCTTGCTCAATACAAAATGCCTCATAGCTCCACCTTTAAATAGGTGAGCTAGTGGACCTTAAGTCCATTCACACTCACACCCTTCTCTTCCCCTTCTACATAACCTTAGTCTCTTAATACCCCCCCTCAATACCAACTATGAAAGAATGGAATAGGTGGTATTGGACATAGGTTGCCTTTATAACATTAGGCATACAAGGTTTGGAATATAGGTGTGGTTATCTAGGATTTACAACTATGTTCCTAGAGCCTTAGAGGCTAATACAATGTTGCCATCTAAGTCTTTATGTGTTGTCGATGAAGATGTACACCTCAATGATGGTGCACCCCACTCTTTGTGTTTGCCTGACATGCTTTAGACATACATGCCATTGCTTCCACCACATGCTTTCCACCTTGACCATTCTCACACAATGATCAAAACAAGGCTGCCACCATTACTTAAGTGGTTTGCTTATAAATGTTCCTACAACATGCTTGATGCTTCCTTTAATACCATATCTCCTCCATGGGTAATGAGGTAGATTTAAATGGGAAAGGGAAAGGGAGGGTCTTACCACTTGCCTTATGAATTGGTCAAGGGCAGAGTCTACTCCACAATGACAACAACTTTTGTGCATGTTAGCTACATAATACCCATTAGGGTTTGAAGTTACAAGCTTAATGAAAATGAGTAATTGGTTGAGGTAAATGCTCAAACCAATAAGGTTCATCATCCTTGGCTCAAGAAGGAGAGGGCATGGCTCATAATGTTGCCAATGCCTCTTACAAAAACAATGCCAAAAGATGCTTAAAATCATGACAAACAACAAGGTAGAGCACTTAGGGATTCTATGCTCAATCTTACAACTCATCTTATACGATGAAAATGTTGAATATGCAGCGGAATAAAATGCCTTGGGCTTGGGAAACGAGAGCATACGGTTTATGACATGCCTATGCCTCTTACAAACAAGAGCCTCAAGGGTAATACACATAAACATTGAAGATGAACACCTAATGTACATGTGCCCAACTTTAAAACCACTCAAAAATCTGAGATTGATGATGAAAAACTAGAAATCTTCAACCTCTTTGGCTTATGAGATGAAGACAATTGGTTCATGGTTGCACCATTTCTCCTTGGAAGAAACGGGTTGACAATGAAGACTTGTAATGTGGCACTTATGGTATGTTCCCGGCCTCCAATGTTGATGAAGAAGAGCCTCCTTAATGTAAATGACCTCCTCCTTTGATGGTTAAGACCACCTTAGTGTTAAGCAACACTTTGGTTGGTGATTAAGATCACCATTAGTGTGTATAAAACACAATTAGTGCTAAAAAGCATATTTTTAGTATCAAATGACACTTATTTTGGTGATTAGTTCACCATTAGTGTTTAATAACACTATTAGTGTTTAAGAACACTTTTCCTTTGCTGGATTAACAGATTAATTAGTGTTAAACAACACAATTAATGCTTAAAAGCACACTTTGAAAGCTTTGAAAGCTTGAAAGTTGATGTTGATGATGAAGCTTGTTGAGCATGAGGTTTATGGATACCTCATGTGAATGGAAACTCTTCAAAATCAAGAGAAAAATCAGCAACAAACATTCACTACACCACTTGATTAATTAGAGCAAGGGAGGTGATGATATGAGCAAGAAAAAATTCACTTTGAAGCTTTAATGGAAAGCTTGAAGAAGAAAGTGAAAAAGGCGCCTGGTCTTTTGCTTCTAGCCGGCTCATCCATAGATGGAATGAGCTCATATTAGAGCTGTAGAGTCCTCACTTAATGCGCTACTAAAGCCCTTAAACACCATCCCTTATGGTGGCTCACAAGCGTGCAATTGCTATACGACCAGCGCATAGCAGGCGGCGCACACAGTCAGCAATGCCACAGCAACGTAGAGAGGAATCACACAATTACCCATACGAAATGATGTGCCCGAGAGTCTACTACACTTCATTAGTTGAAATCTCTGAGAGATCTTACCTCTACATGCTGCTGGAAGTCCTCCACCATGAGAGGGTTGAGCTCCACACAAGAAGAGATAAGGAAAAGTGAAGCTTTTTGACCTATTCTACACCACAAGTGGTTCTAATCAACCAAGCTCTAGATACCATGTTGAGAAAACGTGATGCTCATGCTAGATCAAGTGTGTGGAGAGGATGTGGAGAGGAGAGACTCACAAAGTACAAGAACAATATCTTGCTTATTTAGTTGTTTATGAATACAACTAGGCCTTGCTCAATACAAAATGCCTCATAGCTCCACCTTTAAATAGGTGAGCTAGTGGACCTTAAGTCCATTCACACTCACACCCTTCTCTTCCCCTTCTACATAACCTTAGTCTCTTAATAGCCTCATCTTCACTTGCTCTAAGAGGAATATTTTGGGTTTCTTGCATATCACCACATAATAGTCCTTGTTATCTTCATTTGTAGGGGACCTAAGTACTATGAAATGGTCACCCATCTCAAGCATGTCAGCCAACTGGTCTTTATTTATTTATGTTATATCATCCTCCTCTAGGTTTGTTGCATTCTATCCATTGATGGGCTCTAGCTTGTGTTGCTTACATAGACCTGCATGAGATAAATTGGTGCACTTATCTCATGTTTCATCAATTCAGAATGAAAAAAAGCATGATAAGCCTCTAAATAGTGCTTGTGTAGGATCTTTGCGCGACTGAAACCCAATATGCAGTGTGTTAAACAAGTTCCTTGCATGGTATGGCATGTCCATGCATTAGACCTATCACACCCACCTTATCATCCAAGTCAACCATTCCACAACGTTGTGTGCATTTTGTAGCTTTGCACCTGTATCCAATTATTTGGTGGTTAGTGCACACTTTATGATTACACCGGCACTGTCATGTTCTCCCTTGCCATGGCTACTACCATTTGCTTTATGACTGCTCTCCCTTGCCACAGTCAAAGAACGGTACCTAGCATAGCCAAAAGAGAAAAAGTATGTTATATAGAACTTTGAAACATGTAGCATCTTCCTAGTTATGTAGACAAAATAAGGGGTTGTAGTAGTGAATGCCTTACCTTGCAAAATGAAGTAAAATGGGCATGCTGCCTTAAACTGAGATGCTGCCCCATCTGACCAAACCCAATGTCTTTAAACTTAAGGCCTTTAGACACTAGCCATTGGTAGTGGAGCATAACAATGCTACACGAATAGTGTGTCATGTTGTTTGTCATCTGAAATGTAAAATATGGCTTGTTTTTTTATCTCTCCCATCTCCTTCCAGTAGAGCGGATTTGAACCATGATGATACATTAGTCATTATGCCAATGAATATATTGGACTTCATTTTGCACTTTGAATGTATATTTCTCTGTAAAGTCAATAACTGAAACCACCATATCATCTTAAAAAAATTTGACGTACTCTCTAAATTGAGTGTTGCCAATAACTATGAAAGTTGTGGCCCGTGGGTGATAAAAACCTTAAGTGTTGCAAGAATTGTGGGATGATGATGGATGGAGTTTTTTCCTTGTATACAAGTTTGATTCTCCTCTTTGCAACACCTTTCCCCATGTCCTCATTGACATACTCATAGGTCTTCAACCTTATCAATGCACCATTTGCATCATTCAGCTCATGAGGGAAAAAGAAAGGTTTTGGACATTTATCACATTTGTGACATAAGCACTCAAGCTTGTGCCATTCAGCGTCCTCTTTCTTTGGACATACTACTAAATTCCACATTTTAGACATAAAAGAGTAGGTTCTAGTGTTGGCAACACACTTTTCTTCCCCTAGGGGCCTACAAACCTTGCATAAGAAATCATACATATCCTCATGCAACGATACCGCATACTCATGCAACGATACCGCATCCTGTCTCATGGAATTCACTGCTAGTCAAAACAAATCTATTCTTGTATGGTAAACACAACAACAAGTATTCCTTTCCTTCAGTTTTTGATGAAAAAGGGCTTAATATTCTAAAATGTGTGGAATCCAACTTCTATAAAAGGATGTTGCTCTATGAAATTCATGAAGAACTCTATCTGTAATCAATCATCAACAAAGGGTTAGTGCAGGGAAGAGAACAACTATTTATGACTATTAAACAGTACTATTTGTTGAAATTAGAGCAATGTGATGAGCTATGGTGGATCAAATGCTAGAATCAACATCATTAACAAAGTGATTAGTAAATAATTAAGATGTGATTAGTGAGTAATTAACAAATAGCTTAATGTAGGCATGGATAATCAAAAACCAGCAAATTCTCATTAGGCCAATGCCTCAATTTATAGAGTTTACATCCAAGCATCTAATCCCACTGATTTCTCCTTGATTCACTCCACCTCTTTTGCTTGATTCTCTCCACCTCTCCCAGAATATCTCCACACCTCCTAAATCTCCTCATGCTACCGTTTATTCTCTCCCAGTAGATTCTTCTCACCTTTTCACACGTTCTCTCACATTTACACATTCTCTTTTATAGCCTCTTGCCAAGGGCTTGTTCCCGCACACACCTTATTCACTTGTATATTTCAACACCTCCCCTCAAGTGAATACTCCTAGCACACCTGGACCCTATACCAAGTTTCCCTCTTACTTGATAGTCCGCGAGTGACCAGTGCCTAGCATACCTCCCCTCAAGTGAACTTAGCACACCTGGACCCTGTATACCAAGCTTCTCTCTTACTTGAGCCCGCGACCAGTGCCTTAAGTCCCTAAACTCATATTCCTTGACACTCTCTCTCTCGATGTGTCCAAGGCTACTACAAGTGCCCGCCGCCGCGACCTTGACTAAAGTGCTCACACATACATCTATCTACCACGTGGCCTACATCATCGGTGGCTCTCAGAGGTGGTTTTACTTTGTTGGGGCAGGTTACATTGGGTTGTGGGGTTTCTCTCTCTCAGAGGTGGTTTTACTTTGTTGGGGCAGGTTACATTGGGTTGTGGGGTTTCTCTCTCTCTCTCTCTCTCTCTCTCTCTCAGAGATTTTCACATGGCTCCTCACTCTTTGGAGCCTCACATCTTCTCTTGTCTTCAGTCTTCTTGTCTTCAGTCTTCTTGTCGTGGGACAGCTTCTCTCCATGCGTCCATGTCTTCCTCTTCTTTCAGTCTTCTTGTGAAAGCTTCTCTTCTCGTGTCCATGTCTTCCTTCAATGCTTCCTCTAGATCTTCTTGGTGTGGATCTTCTTCTTGGAAAGAGATGTTCTTCTTCTTTCATGGCTGGGGCCATGAGCTTGTCCGTCAGGTCTTCTTGCTTCATGTGAGCAACATATTTAAATGTTTTGTTGACAGTTCTTTTGGGCTTTTGATGTTTATCTTGTGTCATTATGCAATGCAAACCCAAATTTATGCGGGAGGTCTTACCTCTTGCCTTATTCTAGACAAGGGCAGTGTCTGATCCCATTTTTACACTGATGTAATGTGCCCAATACATAATGCATATAGCATTCATTCTTATGCACATTCCCAAATGCAACTCTGGCTGTGAATAATCTTGAATTTGAGTGAGATTTTTAGGCATTAACCAAGGTTTAAATGTAAAATGATGATTACCATAATTTTATCAGCATAATTTTACCAGAAATAACATTATATCAAGGGTAACCAATTTGTACGGAATGGTTGGAGTATCAAACCAACTCCGAATTGCAATCTGAAGTTATAGGGATCTATATCAGATGCCTAATTATTAATTTGACCTCAATTGCACCAAAATATAGTGATTAGCATTGATTAATCATTGATTAGCAAATTAACCCTCTGTTTTATGTGCAAAAAACAGAGTATGCGGGGAGCCCAGATGTGGGGCTTTAGAATTCAAATGAGCTCAAATCCTTTCAAGGTCATCAATAGCAATTAGTCTAGTAGAGGATTAAGCCAAGAAACACAAGATTTGACCAAACATTGAATGCTTAATCTCTGTTTTACTAAAGTCACCTGCAGATTTGATGAAGAGCTTGGATCTCACTGTAGACTTGATCAAATCAAATTCTGACTTCACTAGCTTGTAGAGCATGCTTGAAAACACCTGGGGCTAAGAGGAATTAGACCCATTTGATCTGTGGAAGTAGAAATATCAAATTCCCTTCTAAAAAACAGCACCTGCAAATCGGGTTGCCGCCGGCGTTCTACGCTGAATTGGTTCAATTCCCTTGGGCTGTGTGTAGCCCCTTGAGTCTACTATGAGTACCTAAAAGGGCTTGGGCAATGGTTGAGTGTGCAAGGAGAGGGAGCTCCTCCACTGGCTGGGGGGGACAGAAAGCTTTTTGCAAATATCTAAAAAATTGATTATTTCCTAATTAAGCTATTCACAGTAAGTTTGATGGGACTGGAGACCCCATCCCACACTTAGATATGTTCAACCAAATCTGTGAAACCTTTGGCCACATGGACAATCAAGTTAAGGTGAGTGCCTTTGGCCTCACCCTAGACATTAAAGCCAGCAAGTGGTTTAGGTCCTTTAAAACCGAAGACAAGGCCACCTTTAAAGCCTTGAAAGAGTGGGCTCATAAACTTGATGGATTCTAGGCTTGGCTCTGATGCCATGTTGAAATTAGAGCAATGTGATGAGCTATGGTGGATCAAATGCTAGAATCACAAGTGATTAGTAAATAATTAAGATGTGATTAGTGAGTAATTAATAAATAATTAAGATGTGATTAGTGAGTAATTAACAAATAATTAAGATGTGATTAGTGAGTAATTAAGATGTGAATATTGAGTAACTAAGATATGATTAGTGAGTGATTAAGATGTGATTAGTGAGTAATGAACAAATAGCTTAATGTAGGCATGGATAATCAAAAACCATCAAATTCTCATTAGGCCAATGCTTCAATTTATAGAGTTTACATCCAAGCATCTAATCCCACTGATTTCTCCTTGATTCACTCCACCTCTTTTGCTTGATTCTCTCCACCTCTCCCAGAATATCTCCACACCTCCTAAATCTCCTCATGCTACCCTTTATTCTCTCCCAGTAGATTCTTCTCACCTTTTCACAGGTTCTCTCACATTTACACATTCTCTTTTTTAGCCTCTTGCCAAGGGCTTGTTTTATAGCCTCTTGCCAAGGGCTTGTTCTCGCACACACCCTATTCACTTGTATATTTCAACACTATTTAATACTAAGTAACACTAAGCAGTTATTTAGTAATACTAAGTAACACTAAGCAGTTATTTAGTAACTATTTATGACTATTAAACAGTGCTATTTAATACTAAGTAACACTAATCAGTTATTTAGTAATACTAAAGATGACTATTTAGTACTAAGTCCTCCTCAATAATAATACCAAATACTATTGTTTAATATTACTAAAATAGTATTTCTAGAAGTTTTGAATGTTTAGTACTCATTA